>NC_047135.1:7821273-8121273 GCF_009829125.3 Periophthalmus magnuspinnatus | reverse complement strand
TGTAGTTACCTCAGGTACTATCCCACCAAATGAAGTAATAATTAGAAAGAACATAAAAACCATATTCACTTAAAGGTTAGGGTTTTGCTTTGAGATTCTCGTTAAGGTTAGAGCCAGGGTGAGGGTTGGGATTATGGATTTACTTACTAAAATATCTTTTAAATGTAAGAAAACAGGGCTGTGGAAACATAGAGCCATGGGAAAACAGATACGCTTCCCTTGAAACTACATGAATTACAATAGTGGCAGAACAAGCACGGATATCGTTCTGAACAATTAAATGTAACCCCTGAAAACATTGAAATCACGATTGTAAATTGCAGAGCCCCATCTGATTTTGACCTTGACCTAAGAATTTCAAATCTACTGAGAATTTAGACTAAAATAATCTTTCCGTTCTTTTATTTCCTGTATTTATTTATGTGCAGGTCCCACACTTTTTATAGCTGCATAATCTTTTGATCGCTTGAAGAATATATTTTCTTTCTTGGTGTACTTGTACCACAGTTTGGGAACCCTTGCTTTACACCATCCCGTAGAAACCGACTGTGTCAATTAGATATTTTGTCTTTGCTTATTTTTACATACAAAGATACTATCATGGCCAAAGTGCAGTCCATAGTCGAGTCCACAGCTCCAGTCGAAAGCCTACAAACTGTTACATAAGCGTGGTTGTATTTTCTTCGGCACTACATCTGGTAAAAGTGATTTGGCTAACAATGTGCGCAGTAGGTAAAAGGCTTTGTCTGAAAACAAAATTAACAATATGACATTATTTAACCAGGAAACTGGACATGCTTTGAAGAGAAATTAGTAGCAGTAATCTTAATCATTTGACCCATTATCTTTGTTTTTTTTTTTACTTAGCATTAATGGAATGTTTTCACCACCATGATAATTTGAAAACAGGAGCAACAGAACATGCATCTAAACTAAACCAGGGCCACTGCACAATAGTGATTCACAGTGGGTTCCTAAAGTAGTCTACTAGGCCCCTTGAAATATATTAAAGGGATGTTGTAATGATAACAGTTCTATAGCATATTTACTAATCATAAAAGTCTTTTATTTTAAGGCTGCAGTTTGCCAAGGTGTCGGGGTTGCCAATTCTACAGGTAAATTAGGGGTTGCTGAGATAAAAAGATTGCAATCCATAGCCATTGGCATTTTTGGTACATAGATTTTAGAGTTTTTTAGAGTTTTATATCAAATTACTACTTTGTACTTCTATTGAAACAGCAATATTTGAAAATACCCCTCACCTTTGAAGACACTACTTAATTTAAGTGAATTGCTTTCTATTGATTTGATTATAAATGCAGGGCTTGCATTTGGCTATGCACCATGTCTTATTAAACTGTATAATTTTATGCAGAAAAAAAAAAAAAAATCTTATTTTTATAAACCCTGACTATTCACGAGTTTCAACTTCCTGTTCTATGCATTGCATGCAATGCCATTCAAATGATATAACATTTAGTTTTGAATTGTTCATTGCTATAGCAACAATTACTCATCTCATTCTGAGTCCCATGAAGAGGGCTGCTTGATTATGGAAAAATTATATGACCACATATGACTCATTGTTAAGATCAAACTGTTCCTTCTACACTGTGAAGATTAACCTATAGAGAAAGTTGTATTGTATCGATTGTATTTTTTGCCATATTATGGTAGTCTAATTTCTTTCTAACTGACACAGCCCTTTTTACCATAAACCAATAGAGAGTTGTGTATTCACACACTGTGCAGTTATCTCTTCGCACTGAAGTGTTAAAATAAAGCTTTATGTGTACTCTTTAGGCAGTTGGTCGACCAAAACCAAACATTGGCCTGTGCTGGAGTTTGAAAACCGATATCCAATACATTAAAAAGTGCAAATATGGGTCCAGTATATCGGCCAACGAATATGTCCGTCTATCTCTAGTAAAAATCACTATAAATTTGATTAAGTTTATCAAATCTACTCTGAGGGGGGAAAAAAAACAAAAATTACACATCATCTTTCTGTTCACATTTGTTTCCTGGATTTATAGCGACAAGAAGACTATTTCAAAATTGCTAAGGCTTAGAACGGTCTCCAGACTCGTGTTCGATATCCTTCCACACATCTATTTATACTAAGTCTGGACCTTTTTAATTAACCACTTTAATTAAAACCACTGCAACAACGTATTTTCTCTTTGTCTCAGTTGTCCATTAATCACTAGACGCTTTCTTCACACTGCAGGCAACGCAAGCAACCCTACACAATCTGCTGCAACCCTGCCTATGCATTCTGCCACTGCATCAATCCTGTCAAGCTAAGTTTTAATAGATATTGGACCTTTGTATTAGCTATTCACGCTATGTTTCCTCCTTCTAAGGTTGGCAGGGCCCTTTCCTGTGTGACTGGGTTTAATTTGAAGCGTTCTTATCTTGATTCGAAGCTGAGCAGGATATTAATTAGGGGAGAGCAAACACAAGCCTGGGGAAAACGCAGTGACATATTGGCAGGTCAATAAAAAACTAATTTCTTTGCATTTTAGAAGCTAATACAGTGGTTTGCTTGGAGGTAGAGGAGATGGCTACAAGTGTTGTTAATATAGCAGAACTCAGTACGCGTGCTGCAGTTTAGTTAAGTTTGTAGGCTGGAGAATGAGAGGTGGAAGTAGTTGTCAATCTAGTACTGTGGTAAAAGTACATTTACTCTTAACATGGCTGAATATCAGATGACATCACATTGTCTGCAGTATTTAAATGAGAAAACAGACAAGATAATTGGTTAATAAACAGATTTTGATGGTGTAGTGGCATAAATATATACGTTGAATATTTGGATTTGCAAATAAGATGACATTTGTGGATTTCTTACTTAGAAAACACAGGAATAATAGCTACTTCTTTCCACTAATTGAGGATGCAAACCTGGAACTAAACCTAGACTAAACCAGGATTAAAACAGGACCAACTCAAGTCTACACCAGGGTGAACAGGTCTTGAATCAGGACCAAGCCAATACAACTGCAAATGCATCAACACATTGTAGATTACGTGATTTAACGTGAAAGTGCTCAACCAACATTACAAACTACCTTTTTACTGTTATAACCTAGTGAGATAAATAGCCTACTACTACCTAGTACTCCTACAATAAATATACGTTTCAGAAATTTGCATCTGAATGCACTTTTGTTCAGAATTTACGCTCAAACAGTTTACAGTGCAGCATCGTGAAATAATCTCCATTGTTGCAGTTTAGGATTGGTTGAACCTGGATTTCTTCTAATTTCGTTTGATCCATTGGTTCTGTACATTGTTGTTCAAGGTAAGTGCTGGGTTTAGTACTGGTTTAGTCATGCTTCAGGCTACTACATATTGGCTTGAGTTCGTCCTGCTCTGTTCTATAGTACATGAAATGGAGGTTAGAGTCTCGTTTAGTCATTTTAATCCCAATAACGCCCAACAAAGCCACCTTTTGTACACGACATAACAGGCACATTACTGAACAGGCAAGTAACATTCAGTATTGCATTGTTTTTTAGTCATTGTGGGTATTTGGATTTCTATTTAAGTATTTACATAGCGCCATTTTAAGACAGCAAACATGTTTAACTTATCAAAACTGGATCCATTGGTTTGTTTTGTGTAGTAAATACATTAAAACAGTTCAGTTCAGCAGTTGAGTTGGTGCAGCTGGTATGACAAATATGTATAATCTACGGTTTATTCCAAGATCCATTTTGTTCTGGCTCACTTAGTTTATGAAATTCTACTTTTAGCAGAGGAATTTGGAACTGTTTGTTACAGCTTTAGTCTTGTTTCAGCCCTGGATCACTCACTGGTTTAGTTTTTTTATAGGGTAGATTCACATTTGCTAATAGCACATCAGTGGGATTAAACTGGGACTAAACCTGGACAAAACTTAGAATAAACCAGGACTAAACCTGGACTGAAAAATCAGAACTAGAACCAAAGCCAGTCTATATTAGCACTAAACTGAGCTGAAACCAGAACCAAACCAGGATAAATGTGAATGCATAGTCCTGATTTGTAAATGCAGGGTTAGCACTGGTCTGTACAAGTGCACCAGTACATCTGATGTAATCCTGCAATATTATTTCAATCTCAAATAGTCCACGGCTGTGTGATTCTCACTGATTCACTTATTCACTCGTGCATTTAACACCAGAATGGATCAGTCCTGTATTAGTATCAGTTTAGTCCTTGTTTAGACCTGTTTGGCACTGGACTTTTGGGGAGATTTTGTTTCAGTGAATGTGTTAATTTGAAGAACTTCTAAACTGTTATTATTCAGTAGATGCACTATTGGTATAGATCGTGAGGCTAACGTACTTACTGTCCCTGTACGGAAATGTGTCCTCTGCATTTGACCCACTCTTCAGTTCTTTTATGTATCTGTAGAAAGTGATTTTACTGGTTTAGTTTGGATCCAGACTTGTTTTTCTCTCTTTTGTAATGCTGCTTTAATCAATTCCCAGCCTTTAATTGCAGTCACGAGTTAAGGCTTAATTTACAACTATATAAATCCTAATTTATATACAGTTTGCTCTATTAAATATTGATGCAGATGCAGTTCATTTTCAGAGAGCAGCCCTCCTGTAGATCATTTTAACGGGGGACTTTCTATCCATTTGTGCAGCACCTTCTTCTCTCACTTGCGGTGGTGCCCTTGGTGGGATCACCCCCCCTTTGCTAGTCCTGGTTTAGTCCTGGGTTGCTTCTCTTGACACTATATCAATTACATTATTTTTGACCTGTTCAATACAATGATTTGGCCCCCTGACGCTGCTTGGTTACGTCCCTATAAATCTTTAATTGGGGACACTCGTTACTTTAATCACATTTAGTGCCATCTCCCCCAGTGTTTTCCCCCTTGTGCTCTGTTCCGCCTCTAAAACACCCAAACCCGGTGGGAATACAGCTCCTTACCCGAATGAGAGACGGCGAGGCGCGCAGGTCCCCTCTGGTACGTGGGGCAGCTGCATAGACGAGACATGGTCCTGGTTTTGGCGCACAGGAGCGAACGCAACCCCGTTTATATCTCCATGCAGACTGCTGAACGCTGTATCCTATCAGTCTTTTACAAATGTATAAAGAAACAAAAAAACATGGGAGGAGAAAGGGAGCGCGGAGAAGAAGAAGAAGAAGAAGAAGAAGAAGAAGAAGAAGAAGAAGAAGAAGAAGAAGAAGAGGAAGGAGAAGAAAAAGGAGAAGAAGAATTAGAAGAAGAAGAAGAAGAAGAAGAAGAAGAAGGATGGCGTCCTATTTCACCCGATGCGTCTTTTGCTCACGGGTTCCTCTTGTTTGGAGAGATCACCCCTCTGCGAGTTGCTTCCCCATCGCTGCTGCGCTACATCCATTGGCAGGCATTGGGTAGACGAATTTGGGCAGGTGGAGAAGAAGAAGAAGAGGAAGAAGAAGAAAGCGCACTGACATCGAGAATTAAAACGCAGCCGGTGAATCCAAGTTGAAAATGTCCCGCATTCTTTGGAGTTTGTGGCCCCTACATACAGCGACTAATGTTTAAAGAGAGGTGAGGGAGAGAAAGAGGGAGCGCGTATGTGTCTCAGCCAAGCACACGCATCCAATTAAAACGTCCCGAAGTTGCGCACCAGCGGTTTAGAGATTCAAGAAATACCGCTTCCATTTGGTGCAACACTGGATACTCGTCAGTCCGAAAGAACATAGGGATCCTTCATGGAACAAAAAGCGAGCCACAGTAGCTTAGTTCTTGCGTAAAACTTGGATAAAACGTTTAAAATATCAGTTTCCAAAGAGCCACACGGGATAGAAAGCGGAGTACATGTTAGAAACGTGGAAATCCTCGCGAAAGGTGCAGACAAATGAGCCGAAAGCGGTGGGTAAAGATGAATAATGCAGTTTATTGAGAGGCTCGCAGTGCAGCAAACTCCGACAGATCCGGCAAAATGTCAAACGAAAACTAGTTCACAGAAGGGTGTTTTAAAGCTGGAAATCCTCACAGAGTCCTGGTACAAGCGGGTTGCACAAAATGGCAAGGTGTTGAAAACGAAAAGTAGTGTAGTTTTTTTGTGTCTTCTTGTCCGTTTGCGCGCCCGTGCCGTCCACTTTACACCGCATTCGCCGCTGAGCTGAAGCAGAGGCAGAGGGAGAAATGCAGAGATATACGAGAGAGAGGGAGGAGAGAGAGGAAGGCTGAGAGAGAGAAAGAAAGAGAGAGGGGAACGCGAAGGTGGGGGCTGAGCAAAAAACCTTGAAACGAGTCCATTATTTGTGCGCGCACTTTGAGACTGCATCTAACAGGTTCTCGTGATCTGATACTGTTGTTTTAGCGTGGGCAGGCGAGCCGAAGCAGCAACATTGTTTTTAGCTAAATAAATGGTAAAGCCGCGCGCGCTGGTGTCCCTACGAGGGGGGGAGGAAGGGAGGAAGGGAGGAAAGTGAGGGAGAAATTACAACAGACAGACACTGACCGCATTGATTGGAAAGAGAGCTGTAAAGGCGCGCCCCCGTGGTTTGAGATATGGAGATGGATTGAAATAAAGGGATGAGGAGAGAGAGGGAGGGAGGGAGAGCGTGGTAAGGAGCGGGCACGGGAGCGCGCATGTGAGAGGCATTTTAAACAGAGGGAGGGAGAGTTAGAAAGAGAGAGAGAGAGGAGGAGGAGGTGATTATTCAACAGTGCTGCAGTCGGAGCGGCGAGGGAGAGGTGAGTGCGCTCTCCATCACGCGCCTTTAACGGTTTATTTGGACAGTAGTGAAAGAGAAAAGCTAAAATGTAAAATGGCTGACCCCCCCCCCCCCCCCCTTGTTTTACAGAGCCCTATGTTAAAGATGCACTGTGCCACTTTTCCTCTTTTCCTCTCTACTTGCCTGTCCGCTGGAGGTGTTAATGTGAGTAACGTGTCTGGTGGCATTATGCTTGTCTCCATGGAGATACAAGTAGATCAGTTTAATGCCATATCATGGAATGTTGGAAAGCAATACAAAGTTATGTGAAGTGCACAGTGAATGTTTAATCATTAATTAAAAGATGAAAGGAGGCTGTAGTTAAATAAATGGGAGCATTATTTATAGTAAAAGTAAAACTCTTTTCAAATGCAGAATGTGACGATGGCAAACTCTCAGATGAGGCCAGATTTTCATATTATTTGCATTGTACTTGACGATGTAATATCCCAAATTTATGTATAAATGTGAAACCTGGTCATTTTTATTAGTGGCTAGACTCTTGAACTTACTGTGTTATAAAAAATTAAATAACATCTACATTTTTAACAATATTAATTCCAGTTGTCCTCCATCTTTATTAAATATTATTGGTCTATAATCTCCTTTAAACAGAGAGCAGCACTTCTGTCAGTGAGGGCTTCCCTTCTCCTCACACGTTTGTATAACACTGTATGGATCACTACCAAGTCTTTGTACACTGTGGTGGGGTTGTACGACAGGGATTCTTTCTCTCTCCGTCTGCCCCCTCTCCCTCTTTCTCTCTCACTCCCTCCCTCTCTCCCTGTACACTGTAGTGGGGTTTTACTGACAGGTCTTCTATCTCTCCTTCTCTCACTCTTTCTTTCTCTTTTTTCCCTCCCTCTCTCTCTCTCCCCCTACACTCTGCTGAGGTTGTACTGACTGGTCTTCTCTCTCTCTCCCTGTTCCTTTCTCCCTCTCTCTCCCTCACTCTCTCCTTGTACACTCTGGTGGGATTGTACTGACAGGTTTTCTCTCCCTCTCTTTCTCTTCCTCTCTCCCTCACTCTCTCCCTGTACACTATGGTGGGGTTGTACTGACTGGTCTTCTCTCTCTCTCTCTCTCTCTCTCTCTCCCTTTTCCTCATTCCTTCACGCTCTCTCTCTCTGTCTCCGTGTACACTCTAGTGGGGCTGGCTGTACTGGCAGGTCTTCTCTCTTTCTCCCTTTTCCTCCCTCCCTCTCTCTCTCTCTCTCTGTCTCTGTCTCCATGTACACTCTGGTGGGGTTGTACTGACAGGTCTTCTCTTTCTCTCTCCCTTTTCCTCTCTCGCAGTCTCTCTCTCCTCAGACTCTGCTGTAATTAGCGAGGATTCCTCTACAGTGAGTGCATGGTGTTTTGATGGAGCTCAGTCTAATTTTTTCCCATTCAGCCTAACAGAAGCTTTAGAGAACCATCAGTCCTCATCATATAATGGCATTTGGAGAGACACAGAGTGAACGGAGAAAGGCCATGTCAATGTGTAGCTTAATACAGGCTGTAGTAAAGTGGTTTTCAGATTGTAGAATGTGATGATGTCACATTCTCAGATGGGAACAAGAGCCAGATTTTCCCTATTGATACATTGTACTTTGGGGTGAAATATGCAAAAGCTAAATTCACTAATGCTGAACCTGATCATTTCTATCAATTCAAGTCTATATAGGATGACCAGATGTCTCTATTTACCCGGGACAGTCCAAGTTTAGAGCCATTTGTCCCATGTCCTAGTGCATTTATCCAAAACCAGTGATTTGTCCCAGTTGTATACAAGAAATGTCTCAGGTGTCTCTATTTTTGACCCATTTGATCTCTGCCAACAGTAAAAAGGGTAATATATTGCCAAATGTTTTTCTTCAAATACAGAAAAACTGTGCTTGAAAATCATCAAAAGGCCAAAAGTGCACTGACAATGACAGAAGTCTCTCATGTTAGTCCAAAGAGACTCATCTGGTCTTCCGTTAATTTATTTTAACAGATTAGGTTTAGTTTGTTTTCATACCTGACAGTTTGGACTACTCACTAGCGCCTCAGAGTGGTCACATGATATCTTGATTTAAACAAGTTTTGGTGCTGTCTTCCAACCGGTGGAGGCAGGACGACAGCGCCATCTGCAGTCTGACGTCTTCAGGGCAGTATCCCAGGTGTGTGACAGTTAAATGACCCCCTCGTCCCGGTTTAAGTCTCATTTGCACGTTTTTGTATTTCAATTGCCCCTTTGATCCAGCGATGTCCCAGTCCATAATGTGGTTCTCTCTTTTACAATAGTCAAAAATGGCTGATTTGTGTTGCTTCTTTTCTGCTTTGTGTTTTGTTGCTCATCTGCACATCTTCAACATTTCCTTCTCACATTCTGTCCTTTTGTTGTGTACTGAGCGCCCTCCCTGTTTCCTTAATGTGTTTTATTGCAAGATATTTCGTATATGACGTTACATTTGTGCTCCGGTTCTATTTTATATTTTGGGTGGACGAGTCTGAACTGTTGAAACTGTCAGATATGAAAAAAACTAAGCCTTGGTCTGGAAAAATAAAATGCTATTAAATTAAATCTCTCATGTTATACACTTCACAGGTGAGAATGGGCCAAGTGCTTAGTAATGTTCTTAATTATATATCTGCTCTGTAGTTGGAAAGAGTAACGACCTGTTTGGAACATTACCTTGCCACTCATTGAGTATAAAAAAAAAAAAAAAGAAAAAGTGCCTATTAAAATACATTACGTTGCCTTTTTTCCATTTACATGATTGCATACTGTAAAGGAAAAATCTGGACTGTATTTCAAAAAAAAAAAAAAAAAAAAAAAAAGAATACATCATAAATTAAATAAATAAAAAAAATAATAATTAAAAGAAGAAACCTGCATAATATTTGCTTGTTAGATATCAGTCATCTTAAGATAAGATAAGATAAGATATGCCTTTATTAGTCCTGCAGAGGGGAAATTCCAGTATTGCACCGCACAGTTCATGAACAGCAGGAAAATGGTAACATGCAATAAAACATAGATAATAGCTTAAATAATTTAAAAATAGACTTAAAAAATAAACTAAAAATAGTCTCTAAGAGCAAAATATAAAATACCAACAAAAACTATTATGTACAATAAGAGTGACAGTGCAGTGCAGCATATGAACAGAATAAATCTCCGTAAAGTGACTTCAGTGGATTTACATGGTATTCAGTATCTTAAAAACCTAACAAAATTTTCTGGGTAAATGGTCACATTTAGCACTTCAAGGCACTCAAAGTTCTTTACATCAGGGAAACACTCACCCATTCTCACACACACATTCATACAGTAGTGTGCACACTGGGGTCGGGGTGTGTCTTGCCCAAGGACACAACCACAGCTTTTATCTGTGGGAGCCGGAAACGCATCGCCAACCTGTGGGTCAGTGGATCTGACTGCTCAGCCAATGATGTTTATGTCGAGAGATCGATTAGAACTCCCAACCTTCAACCCAGTAGACAAATGCACTACCAAATGAGCTTCTGTCGCTCCAGGTAAAGGTTATAATAGGAGCAGTCAGTATTTCTAATTACCAAGAAACGTGAGACAAAGCTAACACAGAAATACTCCCATTGTAGAAGTACTTTTGAACTCAAAGCTGGTGTGAGTCGTCTAGCCTCCATTAAAAGTGATTGTCCCGGCCATCTGTTGACAGTGATATTGTGTTACATGTGTCAAACCTAAATTAGCAACTATATTTAGCCTTTCTATCACACAGTTGCATGCTCCAGAGAGTCGAGCTGGAGTAAGTGTGGTGCCCTCTAATGGACAAAATGCTACAGCAAAAGTGTAAATTTGGTCTTACTTCTTACTTCATCTTTGTCAAAAGCAGATCGTAACTGCTGCGCTGATAAGGATCCTTGTCTATAATGTGATGGAGGGGTACTTAGCCAGAGGATTAGCTCAGTACACACTTGACGGTTGTCTATGCAAAAGTGGTAATGCATATGTGAGTCATTTTTGTTTTAGTGCTAATGCTAAATTACTAGACGCCCTTGAATGTCTCGTTTAGTTCAGTTGAATTCAAGTTTATTTATAGAACACATTTAAAACAATTACAGTTACAGTCAAAGTGCTTCACACAGAAGTCAACAAAAAACAAATATACAGATAATACGATACACAGGATAAGAACAATAAAACACCAAGATATTATGTCTAGCTAGTATTAAATGCCAAGGGGAAGAGGTAAGTTTTCAGTCTAGTCTTAAACTATCTTAAACTTGTAGTCCTCCCTTTGCAGCTGTTTGGTTCTTTGATCTGCTGGACTGGAACAACTGTTGTCTGAACGGTTGTCTGGACAAGATGAAAATTGGACCAAGAACGTATTCAGAATGACCTGTTCATGTTATGTTCCCAAGGGTCTACTGTACGTTCACACTTTTCTTGGGTTGAAGTTGCCTGACATTCAAAATAGACACTCCTTCTTCTTCTTTACATTTGAATCTCCTCAAGTTCAGATGGGCATGATTGACAGAAGGATTAGCCAATCAGGGACATGCATGGTGAGTTCGTATCAAAACAAATATGGCTGCTCATGAGGGCATATGAAAAGAAAACAATAGAGGACTGAAAAACATTTTAATTTCTACAGAATCAATAAGCGAAGCACCAAAAATGTTAATCTGAGGTGAAAGGAATTAGATTTTACTAAAAATGATGGGTGACCAGTGAGCTCCTTTGTAAGCAAATCTGATTGGATGGTCATGTTTGAGTCTGGCTGAAGGTGCAATGAGGGAAATAAAAAAATACAGAGCCAGAGAGAGCCATTTGTTTGGATTTGGTTACATTTAGGGCCTGGTTTTAAGATTATGGTTAAGGTTAAGGTCAGGATGATGGTGGGGCTATAGATTTACTTTCAAAAATGAGAAAATAGAGCTGTGCATGTAAACCTAGTGACTCACAGTTGACCGCTGTTCTAAATGCCCCCTTCCTCTGCTCCTCAGGTGGTCTTGGCTTTTACATCGCTCTTAGATTGGCGCTGACGTGCCCTGCCTCAGTGTTTTGGCTGTTTCTCTCTCACACCTGTTACAGCTTCAGTCACTCTGGCTCAGTAATACTCACGCACATGTGGTCACAAACAGCCAGATAACTCCTGTACTGTCCAGGGAGCAGAGCGCAGAGGAGCAGAGAGGGATAACAAAAGCCATTCACCAAAAGCAACAGTGTGTAACATAGCTATAGTTGCATACCAATAATAATAATAATGCAGTTTATGTACAACACGCTTTACATTTCCACACATATCTCAAAGTGCTACACACAGAGTAAAACACAACACCATACGACATCAATATAAAAGGTAATATAAAGGCAAGGTGGTACAGAGGTTTTAGCTGTAGGCGTTCCTTAACAGAAAAGTCTCACAGTGTTTTTGAAGCAGTTCACAGTTTGTGGTGCCTGCAGCTGCTGAGAAGGCTCTGTCCCCCCACAGAGCAGAGTTTGGTCTTGGTTGGACCGAAGGGATTTTGAGGTGGACTGTATGGTGAGAACGTCTGTATTTTACAACTATCTGAAAATCAAATGACTTCTGATGATGATGATATTTATAGACAATGCAGGATGTTGTATGCTCAAGCGAATACTCTTATGTTCAAGTTTGGTTCATGTTCTGATTATGTAAAGTTGATGTTGTTTAGATCATATATACACTGTCCACCTCTGGACATCTTTACAAAAAAGCCTGTCTCCAAAGGCTGCAGGTGGATTATAATGACGCTTTACGGGTGCGACTGAGGAGGCAGCGATGGACTAGTGTGTATGAGATGTTTGTCAATGCACGAATGAACACTTTGCAAGCTGTAATAAGAGCTTTAATGTACACTTTTATTTGCAGGCTGAATAAGTCAGAAAATGAACTCAGAAAACATAAGATTCAGTGCAATCCGGTATCAGTCCAAGATGTGGAGACACTGGTGTGGCTGACTGTTTAAAATGTAAATGTCACCGTTTGTATTGTCACTGTTCTTGTCTGTTTTTAAAAATGGATCATGAGTCCGGAATAAAGATTAATTGAATTGAAACTGAAAAATACACTGTGCCATCGTCAGTATTTACAAGTGCTTATTACGTTTGAGAAAACAATCTGGCAACATGATTTTTATAGGTTGCAAAGTGTCAACTCTTTAATGCAATTTTTTTGTGAACAGATCTGACTAATCTTGTGACTTTAAATGGGGATTTTGGAGTTTAGATGTGTAAAAAGATCTAGAACACATGTGTCAAACTCAAGGCCCGCGGGCCAAAAGTGGCCCTCCACATCATTTTATGTGGCCCTCGACAGGGTAAATTAAAAGGTGTGATGGTCTTAAAATGTCATTTTATCAGGAGATGCACAGTTACACAGCCATATTTTTACATTTAGGAAAGTGCATACACAACAGTTGTAACTTAAATAAGTAATAAATACAGAAATAGTTAATTAACATGTTTAAAAAGTAGTTAGATTTATTTTACATTTGGCCCTTTGAGAGCAGCCATTTTGCTGATGTGGCCCTCGGTGAAAATGTATTCGACACCACTGATCTAGAATAACAAGCTAAACAAATTTGCTCTTAGCTATACTGATACGTGGCTTCTTAGTAGTGTTGCTAACTGGTCCTAACTGGAAAAAGTCAAAATGTCAAAATGTCATTCGAAAATAATGCATAACAATCACTTCTCTACGTGGGTAATTTAAACTAAGCAATTCTTCATACATGTGTACATCTGTGCAGCTGTGTGGCAGAAGACCCTGAGATGACATGGAGACTTTGTAAAGGATTGTAAGGTAAGGTAAGGTACAGTTTATTGTCCTTGTAGGAAAATTTGTCATCTGCATTTTTCATTATTGTAGGTATCCTGTCAGGAGTAGTACAGTGGTCCCTCTTTTATCGCAAGGGTTACGTTCTAAAAATAACCCACAATAGGCGAAATCCAAAGTAGTCAGCTTTATTTTTTACACTTATTATATATGTTTTAAGGCTGTGAAACCCCTCACCACACACTTTATACACTTTTCTCAGACAGGCAATGACATATGCCTATTTCACATGTTTTGGAATGATAGGGGAAAAAGGAGTAACCAGGCACAGGGAGGTACATGCAAACTCTGCCAAACCTTTCAGTATCATCCAGTCACATGACCTTTTCTTGTTATCAGTGCCATTTTGAGGACCATTTGAAAGATGGAATACTTTGTTTTAAATTGCCAATTTCCACAACAATTTTTCATCACTTAAACACATGCATAGACCAGTGTTTTCCGACCTTTTTTGTCTTGAATACCTCCCGAAGCTTCAGCTCATACCCTCTAACTTGTGTAACACTGATATTATTGTATTTACTTGCTAATATATACTTGTTTTAAATAAGACCAAATAAATAATCCTACAAAAACTCCATAAGGATCAAATTTGCTGTTCAAAGTATATATTTTTTATCCAACCACTATTAAATTTCACCTTCCTTTTGAAATGATTCCAACTACCCCCTGGTAAGTGGTTGCACACGCCAGTGATCTCCATAGCTCTAGTAACACTTCACAAACACTTGGATCATTTTACATTTTGCCAGACATTTTCTAATTAAAACCACATTAATCCCAGTCGAACCACCTGCTGCCTCTGTCTGGCTAAACCCTCTCCGGAGAGTATAAAATGGTGTCATATTTGAGCCGTTCCTCCCACTGGACTGTGACTCATGAAGAAGCGTGGGTCATGGAGAACTGTCATGGCCACCGCGCTGTCCTTTGGCTAATGTCTGTAAGCAGAGATAGAAAGTCACGAAGCTGAAGGACCTCAACGTGGCGACAGGGCTGTTATTGGCACGAAAAGGCTGTTTGAGTCACTGCTTTTCACTGTCTCTTGCAAAAGGGTCAATGTGCAAAAATAAGCGTATAGATTTAAAGGAAAGGAGCAGCCTGTTTACAAAGATCCTCATAGATATAGACTGAGACGGCAATGGGAAATCTTACTTTTGGATGTTAACTTTTAAACATAAAGACCCTCTAGGCTTTTTCTGGCAAGGATTCTCAAAATTGCAAACCAGCTCAGGATTCAAATGCAAAATATAATGCCTTCACTCGACTAGACAGTTTAAAGTTGGGTTATAGACAATGAAGAGTAGAGAGAAATTCTGTAAATTAAGATTATGTTACAGGTTATTGTTGGGGAAATTTGTCCTTAGCATTTGATCCATTCTTCAAACCTGCTGGGCCTTCCTGTCAGGAGTAGTGGACTCATTTCCAGATCTTGAGCTAGTCTTGGTCAGGACTACCTTTGCCAGAGGATTTTACCTGTAGTGCATGTTTTGGGTTCGACTGGGGAAACCGGAGTGTCCAGAGAAAACATCCAAACTTTGCAGAAAAGGCCCCTTTTGATGTGAGGCAAAAGTTCTTGCCACTAATGTGAGGCCAGCACAGCGCCTTATATCTGCAGCAACTTACACCAGAAGCTCTTTTTTAAGGTGCACTATGGTGGAGAGTCTGTCCTTTCTTGTGTTCACATGTTATAACTTTATATTGAAATACTGTCGCCCCTCTCTCTGTAATCACTGTTTTTATTTCGCTGTTATGTCCGTAAATCAAGATATGAACATTAACACAGTGTTTCTAAGTGCCTGCTCTGGGCTAAACCAGTGGTGTGGCCGGCAAGGGGCGTTGTCTTCAACAGCCTGGCTTCAGATTGGGTCTTTGGTTGCTATGATACTCGCAGTCGAAATTCCAAATGTGGAACTCGACTCCAAATTCGCCCTTATAACCGCTCACCTTGATGACCTTCGCTTGGTCTACTTCTTTACAGAAAAAAAAAAAAAAACTAACTAACAAAATCATCTGTAACTGAATAACTGCAAGAGAGATTAATTAATTAATTTAATGCCGCACTAAATCATTTCAGCAAAATCAAGAACATTTCCATGGAGACAAGCCCTTTACTAGAAAAGTTACCTAATGCACATTCTATTAATTCTATTTCTTATAAATAGCCTAATCTCGATCCTCATCTTTGGCTTCGATTGCATGCAGGATTTCTTCATGCTATCTGCACTTAATTGTGTTTTGACAACTGCCTCCCGTCTGCACGATGATTAGATAAGCCTATATCTTATCTCACACACATTACACTGAATTTAATTGAAAGAAGTTGCTAATCCTGGCTTATTTTAATAGAAATCTTGCCGAAATTGAAACTCAGTCAACATAAACCAAACATATAGAAATGCATTGGCAGACTGACTCAAATTCATTCTGTCCAGTCACACATTTAAGTAGTTGTTTATGTGGACAATGCTCCTCCAGTGTTGAAGATAACCACAGTGAAATAAGCAGCTAACAGCAGCAGATGGGCCCTGATATTGTGGGAGTCTGAGCTAAAGCAGTTCACATGAGGATACTGCATTGCAACACTCCATTATTTACTCTATACTCTGCACTGCAACTTCCCTCCCCTCCGAGATCTTTAAGAAACCAGACACTACATCACAACACTTCAGATGAAAGCATGTTGGATAAATCATCAACATTTCCACTGTATGGTGTTAAACTTATCTCCAAGGAGACGAGCAGGTGACTTTGTCCAGGTCAGCTATAGGTCAGATCTGCAGAGAGGAAACCCCACTCATGTTCACTGTAGGGCTATTTTTAAGCTACGACTTGTTAAAGACTAAATATAAGAAAAGTTCCATACGGTTTAACATCATGGATTCTTTAAAATGCAATGTTTGAAATGTTCATAATTACATAAAGGAAGCAACTGGAGAAACACTATACATACTACACAATGTATTTACAATGATGTAAGTAGTCATTTTATTTCTATTACAAAATAAGAAACAATTTCCTGTACAGAAGTGTCAGTTTTCTTCTATCAGCAGAAACGTATTATTTTCTAGCCTCAAAACTGTAGTTGATCTTAACGAAAACTGTAGCTTGTGATGAAAGGCGTCATAAATCTTTTGATGCAATATGTTGGTCCAATAAAACCTAAAAATCAAGAGTTTACCTTCATCAAAAATGTTAACTGTGTGTAAAAATCACCAGCTAAATAAATAAGCAACACAAAACACATTTCTAACCAGAAAAACTTTAGTACCAGGACTAAACCAGGAATAACTGGGAATAAACCAAGGCTGAACCAGGACTGAACCAGGAGTAAACCAGGAGTAAACCAGGAGTAAACCAGGAACAAACCTGGAATAAACCAGGACTAAACCAGAACTAAACCAGGACTAAACCAGGGCTAAACCAGGACTAGACCAGGATTAAACCAGGAGTAAACCAGGACTAAACCAGAACTAAACCAAGGCTAGACCAGGACTAAACCAGGATTAAACCAGGACTAACCAGGAATAAACCAGGAGTAAACTAGAAACAGACCAGGACTAAACCGAGAATTAAACCAGGACTAAATCAGACCTAACCAGGACTAGACCAGGACTTAACCAGGAATAAACCGGGACTAAACCAGGAATAAACAACGACTGAACCAGGATTAAACCAGGATTTTAACCAGGACTAAACCATAAATAAACCAGGAATAAACAAGAATTAGACCAGGACTAAACCAGGACTAAACAAGGATTTAAACCAGGCCTTAAACTACAACTGGACCAGAACTAGATCAGGACTAAACCAGGAATAAAACAGAAACAGACTAGGACTAAACTAGGATTTAAACTAGGACCAGACCAGGACTAGATCAGGACTAAACCAATCTGAGTGACTCTCTTTTACCAAAACCACCTTGATTTTTGCACATTGTATGATATTCTGAGCCTAATCCCAATTTCTCCATCAAAATCCCATTAGTGCATCTATGGGCAGAAGGATACAGAACAAAGAATGGACCTGTTCCATCTGCTGTTGTTTTATTGCTATATTAAACTAAGCCGATTAGACTTTTGCTGACTTTGAATACACTGCATTCATTCCCTGCACTGTCAAATCCGTTTAAAATAATTAGCGTGGATGACACATATTGAGTGTGTTACCTCTCAGTGGGCAGTGCTAACCTGATGGGACCTTTCTGTTGTGAGCTCTTTACTCTTTGACTCCGTGAAAAGGGGGATGAACGGCACGGATGCTGGAGACTTGTGCATAAATCGTGTGTTTGATGGCTCATTATTTATTTAACAGCGTGCAGCTCCATATGAGGTGAGTAGTCTACATTTGTAAAAGTCAGAGCAGATGAAAAGGGAAAGTTAAAGTGTGTATGACAGGGTAGACACCTCATTTCATTAACGTGTCATCAGCAAAATTATATTTAGTGCATCCAAGCACACTTTGCACACTGCTATATCCCATCATGCGCCACACGTGACTTCTCTACAGGAGAAACAAGGTACATTTTCAAGTTATGTTATACTAGCTACAACTGGGGGAAAAAAAAATAAAAAATCAGCTATAACATTATCTTTGCCTATTGATATTCAAAGTTGTTATTGATGTTTTTTTATGGACTTATTTGTTTTGATTGTTTTTTTCGGTTTGTGTTGTATTTTAAACAGGGCACCCATGAAAAAGAGAGCCCAAGAGCTCTCATTGGGTCCCCCTGTATAAATAAAGATAAATAAATAAAAAGGGAAAGATGAAAGCCTTTCTTTATTCAATCTAAACAGAAATCAATGGTTGCAATGATGACACATTGACTCTTCTTCTATGAAATAATAAAGAATTAAAATTGTAATTATTTCAGTGTCCATTTTACACCTTTAGCTCATTAGTCAGCAGCCGTCACGGTTGCTAGGCAATGTAACGTAAGCGCACGGACAGCAGTTCAGCAAGACAGCAAGTACGCTCCGTGGCGTAGGCCTGTCCTATTTTGGCACGGCCTTTGTGGCCAACGAAGGCTACATGGAGGAGTACACTTCGTCAGCCGGGTACTTTGAAGTGTGCAACCATCAAATTGGGACCCTGTTATAGAGGTAATTCCATAACTGTTACCTAGCAACCACAATGTAAACAATAGGCTGTATAAACAAGTGGTTTAAGTGAGTGTGACGTCACACATAACGTTCGGCTCCAGTCAAATGAAGCTCATTGAGGCTAGCAGTTATAGGGGCGAATTTGGTGCCAAGTTCTGCATTTGGAATTCCAATCACGAGTATCATAGCAACCAATGAGCCAATCCGAAGCAAGGCTTTTGAAGGTAATGGCCTTTCCCGCCTGCACCGCTGGTTTAGCAGAAAACAGGCACTTAGCAGCGCTGTCTAGTGGGAGTGACATCGGAGAAAGAAGGCACTTGATTTGTCTGTTATTAAAGTTCATATTGTAATTTACAAACAAAATATCAAGATGTGGGTTAATATGAACATTTTAAGACCAAAATGACAAGGTTCGCTGCAGCAGCTACAGGGAGAGGGGTGACAATTGCACCCACAAGCATTTCCTATTTGGAATGCAGCAGCTATCGTGTTAGCTATGTCCATTTATATATACAGTGTATGAATTAGACTAACAAAAATAAATCCCAACCCATTCAGTCTGTTAAATGAAAAATGCCTTCATTGAGTGTGAATTGTGCTGATGACATAGGTAGAGGTATTCTGTTCAAACCAAGTCATAATTAGAAAAACATTTTTTAAAAGCCTTAAAAAATAGAAGAGGGATAGTTGAGTGCACTTCTATGTGCAGTAGGTTCAAGGCTGTAATGCAATGGTCGAAGATGGTTATTATATAGTTTGAGAAATAGCACTGAAAAGCTCTGAGATTGTCAATGAAATTACTCTTTTGTGGTCCAAGGTAGAACATTTTTCAAAGGTCAGCTGGACAATGGCAGCAGAAATGTTTAAAATGAAAAAAACAAAACAAAAACTGTCTACCACATTTCTAGACAAACTTGCTGCTGTGTGTGTAATCTCCCAAAAAATGTGAAACAAGCTGTGGAGGTTGAAGATATAGTGTCTCAGCATTTGAAACAAAAAGGCAAAATGTTTATCTTTTCTGCATCTGACATATACATTCTGGTAACAGTTGGACCATGCATATAAGCAAATTTCACACATAAAAGCCACATATTGAGTTGATATTTCTAGACAAAAAAAACAAAAAACAAAAAAAAAAAACAATTCTAAATGTTTGAGTGTGTTTGAGAAATTGAATGCAAAAATGCCAATTTGCAAAAGTAAATAAATAAATAAAAATAAATAAATAAAATCAAATCACACTCACCCTCTCAAAATCAGCTTTTTTGAGCTTTCTAGAATATTGTTTCCTTCTAAAAAATCATGCCTGCAGAGGTTTTATATGTCGTCCATGCAGGTTTGAGATTAATTTAATGATCCCGATTCAAACCCTTCTTAGTGTTAGCAGTACAATCCTATCCAAAGCTCAACAAAAAAGCCTACGTCACTCATGCTCCTGCACGGCAATTTTCGATAAATATACAAAAACATAACACAAAACTGTGCACTGCAGCTTCACAAACCTGATGTGATGTGCAAAAGTTTCATTAGTGAAATGCACGCTGCACTCTGAAAGGGGAGTGACTTAGTGCAAGGAACAAAGGGAGAGGAGAGTGTCAAAAACAAAACAGAAACTCATTAAACAGGTTTTATCTTTGCATTAAACGTAATATCATAATATCACAAGATCAGATCAAAACAAGAATGCAAGTTTTTCAAATTATTTTTGAGATACAAAAACATCTGTAATGAAATACCTGACACGCAACGACAAAGATAAGTTTAGTGCTGTGGAACATTCTCGGCAAAACAATAGTATCTCCATGAAGATAAACAGATGGTGTATCTTCAATGTCTTCATTGCACAACTTCACTACATTTAATATTTATTTCATCAACTTTGTATCTGAATTGTGGTTCAGTAGCACCATCATTGACTTTTAATATCTTTAATATCCCTGTAGCCTTCCTCCATTCATAATTACCAGCTCCGTTCAGATTCATGTTTCTATGGCAACAACAAGAACAAGCTCCAAACTCGATGAGCGATAAAGAGAGATAGTTGTCCTTGAGTTACGGACCGAAATCAAAGCAACTAAATAACTTGATAAAACAAGACTCCACTTATGAGTGTGAGGCTCAAATAACAAACGAAATCAGACAGACCAAACAGTATCAAATGATCAAAGAAGTGAAGAGCTTTTACGTTTTACATTTGTGTATGTCTTTGCGATATTTTCTGATCTGTGATAATGTTATTTCCTCATCACAAACATACCTGGAGTTGTGTTTTGTTTTATTGGCACACGTGTAACACAAAAAACCCTGCATATTTAGGGTGACTTCTTCTCTCAAACAGAAAACACTCTGTTCCACCAAGTTGCAAGTCAGATCTGTGGAGAGGCGAGCCCACTCACAGCAAGAATGTATGATTTTTTCAAGCTTTATTTGACCAACGAACAATAAAACAAGATGTATTGATTTCTTATAGTGGTACCCAAAGTGCTTTAAAATTACATTACAGTCCCATAGTGCACCTTTAAGAAAAGCCAGAGTGACTTTAGCATAAACGCTCCCGGTGTGAACAAAGGCCTAACACTGATGGAGCCTGACACCTGAGCCTGTTCACACCGGTCCTTCGCCTGTATGTGCTCTCTACTGCCCCCCGGCTCTTTGAAATGCTAAACACACTATTTATAAGACGGGGCGGGGGCAGGAAGATACATGCCCCCGTTCAGTGTCGTCCCGGTGGGTTGTTCGTGAGGACATGTGACCCAGGTGCATTCATGTACATATAGTTTAGTGCGCCCACTGCAGGAACGTAATGCTATAAGACGGGAAGCGAAAGGAGCATTGTGGAAGAAGCGAAACTGGAGACAAGGGATTGTGTTGAGTCAATTCACTATAAGCACAATACGCTCGGAAAGCCTTCTCTTCTTACATTTTAAGCCGGCGTTAACTGCAAGATTTTGGCGAGCTGTGACAAAACACTTCTGATCGTGGAGAAAATCTTGAGTCGTAGCTGAGAATTGTGGGTCGTAGGTCACACGGTGAGACCGGAGCAAAGATTAGACTCATATTGACTGCAACTGATATCAAGACGGTCTGATATTTTGAAGTCTTGGATACAGAGTGCAGCTCCAGTGCGAAACTAACTGCGGAAATAATGTTAACACACAGCACCAGCTTCAGCTAACCGGTACAATTACAGAGATGTTGCCACATGAAGCTTAGAGCCTGATATTCGCCAAGACAAACTTTGGTCGACCGATTGTGTGCACTATGACACAACGTGCAGTGGACACCAGGCTTTAAAGGAGACAGATTGGACAAAAATTACTTATGATTGATTTATGAACTTTTAACCATGTTATAATAGTTTTTCGCACATCATTAGTTTCCCTAGAGATGTGTTTTACTTCATTCACACTTGTTTCATTAATCATTCAAATGACTCAAAATAAGCTTCTGTAATTTCCATCACAAACAAGCTTTTTGAGTTGTGTTTCTAACAGTCTAATTAGCCAAACACAGTTTCTTTCCATCACTTGTAAAAGGGCCGGCCTTAATAATTTGGGTTTAAAACCAATAATTTGTCGTGTTGTGGCTTGATTTTGACAGTGTGTTCATGTTTCCTTCTAATGTTTCACTAATAAATCTTAATCTGAAGTAGTTGAGCCTGACTCACCTCTCTACAGGGCTCCTTATTACCAAACACATGCACATTACTCCCTTTTGTTCTAATGTCGCAGATGACTAATACAGGGACTCATACAGGTGCTGCCCTGCTGCTGTAAAATTACCCTCTCTCCCTCTCTGCTTTCTTTCTTTTCGCTCACTAGCTTTTCTCTCTCTGTCTCTCTCTCATAATTTTCAGTTTTTATCTCATCTGCTGCCTCTCTCCCCCTCTTTCTTCCATACCCTTTCTCTGTCACGGCTCTGTGGTGCTGTCTCTTGCACTTCTCCCCTTCTTCTCTCTTATTTGCCCCTCACACTTGCCCTCCCACCACTGAACTGTTGTCTTCCTCTTTTCTCATCTCATTCTCTCACCCTCTATACACCACCCCCTTTCTCATTTCTCTGTATATCACCCAATTCTTTCCCTCACATCCTACTCCTTACTTTCTCTCTTTCTATATCTTTATTTTGCCTCACTTCTTCACTCTCTCTCTGCCCTCTCTCGTCTCCTCAATCATGTCTCTTTTGGTTTTCTCACCTTGATCTCTCCATTGCTCTCTCCTCTCTCATTTCTGCCTCTCTCTCTCCCTTGCTCTTTTCTCTCTCTCATTTCTGTCTTTCTGTCTCTCCATTGCTCTCTCCTCTCTCATTTCTGCCTCTCTCTCTCCCTTGCTCTTTTCTCTCTCTCATTTCTGTCTTTCTGTCTCTCCCTTACTTTCTCCTCTCTCATTTCTGCCTCTCTCTCTCCTTCTGTCTCTCTCCCTTGCTCTCTTCTCTCTCATTTCTCTCTCTATCTCTCTCCCTTGCGCTCCCATTTCTGTCTGTCTCTCTTGCTCTGTCTCTCTCCCTTGCTCTGTTCTTTTCTTTCGCTCTCTCTCTCCATTCTCATTTCTGTCTCTCATTCTCCCTCCATCTCTTGCCCTTGCTTTCTCATTTCTTTCTCTCTCTCCCTATGTCTCTCTCCCTTGCTTTTTTCCTCTCTCATTTCTGTCTCCCTCCATCTGTCTCTCTCTTTCTCTCCCTTGCTCTCTGTCTCTCTCCTTTGCTCTCTCCTCTCTCATTTCTCTCTCTGTCTCTCTCCCTTGCTCTCTCATTTCTGCCTGTCTCTCTCCCTCTGTCTCTCTCCATTGCTCCCTCCTCTCTCATTTTTCTCTCTCCCTTACTCTCCCCTTTCTCATTTCAGTCTCTCTTTCTCCCTCCATCTCCCTCATTTCTCTTTCTCTCCCTCTGTCTGTCTTCCTTGCTCTCTCCTCTCTCATTTCTGTCTATCTCTTTCCCTTGCTCTCTCTTCTCTCTCATTTCTATCTCTCCCTCTGTCTCTCTCTCCCTTGCTCTCTCCTCTCTCATTTCTGTCGCTTTCTCTCTCCCTTGCTCTCTTCTCTCTCATTCTGTCTCTCTCACTTCCTTGCTCTCTCTTCTCTCTCATTTCTGTCTCTCTCTCTCCCCTGCTTTCTCCTCGATCATTTCTGTCTCTCTCTCCCCCGCTGTCTCTCTCTCTCCCGTGCTCTGTCTCTCTCTTTCCCCGTCTCTCTCTCTCTCTCTCCCTTGCTCTCTCTCGTCTCTCATTTATGTCTCTCTCTCCCTCTCTCTCCCTTGCTCTCTCTCTCTCTCCCTTGCTCTCTCCTCTCTCATTTCTGTCTCTCTCTCTCCCTTGCTCTCTTCTCTCTCATTCTGTCTCTCTCGCTCCCTTGCTCTCTCTCTTCTCTCTCATTTCTGTTTCTCCCTCTGTCCCGCTTTCTCTCTCCCTTACTTTCTCCTGCTCCCTCCGTGTCTCCCTCTGGCTCTCTCTCCCTCCCTTGCTCTCTCTCTCGTCTCTCCCTCTGTCTCTCTTTCTCTTTTTCTCTCTGTGTGTAGTTTTTACTGCCTCCCTCTCCAGGTGCGGTCCCTTATATTATTATCATCATCATGTCTTTACGACGGCTCATAACCCGTGTCAGTGCTCAGCGTAACCACCAGTGTAACCCTGGGTCCGTGACATTCAAATGTGACATCGGGGATAGAGTCGTCTCAGGTAAGAACTCACCATCAAAATTATGAGCAGCACATTTAGTTTAGGCTAATTATCTATACAGTACATTCTAAATTTTAAATGACATTCACACATTACGTACTGACATTAAGTTACTCAAAATATTAAAAATGTTTGTCAGTTGCTCTCAAAAAATCTTATAATGAATACACAGACTGAAACGAAAGACTGAAGTAAAAGTATTAAAGTACAGTAGTTAAGTATACATTAAGTATCTGTACTTTACTTAAACATATTTTAAAGTGGATATTTTTTTACATTTAAACTTTCTACTCATTTTAACAGGACTGAAAAGTAAAAGTATTTCTTTTTTTATTAAAACCTTTCAGTCAATTGCCTCTCCTCCTGTGCAGAGTCTACACAGAAACGAGTAACATAAAAAATAAAAAAAATAAATCAGTTATTTCGACTGAAGAAAATTCAGGAGAAATCTTATCAAAATACATTTAAAGCTTTAGTAGATGTCAACCACGGTGCAAAATACTATTTACTTTTTAACTACATCTTTAAATGGGTACTTTAATACTTTTACTTAAGTAGATTTTTTCATGTGAAACTTTTACTTTTACATGAGCTATTTATTTTTTTATTTTATTTTATTGTTTTATTTTATTTTAAAATTTTTACTTAACTAACAAAATTGAGTACTTCAAAGCTGGCCAGCTTTGATATTTATACAACTGCCACTTGTAATGAATTCTACCCTTTTAGAACTTTTCATTTCAGCTTTGGTTACGAGTTCAAATGACTACTCAGCTCATCATTTCTATTTTTTGCATTTTGTAATTCACCTACGGACGGGAAAGTGAACGTTTCAACTAACCAACCTCTTCAATGACACAACGTCCATCCATCCTTTTCCTTCCTCTTCATCCGGGGCCGGGTCATGGAGGCAGCAGTCTGAGCAGGGAGGCCACACTTCCTCCAGCTCGTCCAGGGGCACTTGAGGTCCAGGCCCGCTGAGAGGCATAGTCCCTCCTGTGTGTCCTGGGCCTTTCCTCTTTGTATAATATTGTAATATATTGTAAGTAAAATTAAGCTTAAATTTATATTTTACTCCCAATATCCTGCCTCAGACCTGTGCAGACCACTCCATGGACATGCTCCTTCTACTTACCAAAACGTGCAGAGTTTTGGCAGAGTAGAAGTAGAGCAAAAACAGTAAAAACAGTTTGAGTTCAGCAGATTTTGGCCGACTGCCTGAACATCTGAGACAAAATGATGCAAAGGATGTTAGATTAGTCTTAGTCTCAGTCAAACACAACTGCATCCTGCTTATTTCAGTGAATCTTACAGAGTCCAGTGGAGTTGTAGGTGGCAGTGATTCGGAGCCAGTCTGTTCATATTGTGAGGCCTCCACTTAGAACAGACTCATAACAAACCCATTTGGCTGCAGTTTGGGGGGCGGAGCGTGGGCACGGCTGACTCGACTGCCCCCAAGGATAAAGCAGTGAAGTTCCAATGGCAGAGCGAGGGTAATGAAACTAAACAGGCCTGTATAGAGGCTCTATAAAAGAAAGGTCAGCCTGCCTAATACACTGTTTTCACAAATACTGGAGACACACAGGAATTTTAATGCTGCTCAAAGATAAACCACAATGGGGACAAAAGTTTAACTGTTTTGGTGCCTAATAACTAGACATTAGGATATTATCATTACCAAATGGGAGTCTGACTGTGTAGTTATGTCTCTAGAAAACAAACATAGCTAACCAAAGTCCATATAGGATGCTGGGCTAAAAATGACCTTATCGTCCCATGTGTAGAGGAATTTGTAATGTAACCCATGTTTAAAGCTGCTGGGGCATCCTGTCAGGAGCAGTGGGTGCCATGTGCCAATACAAAAATGGTAACGTGAAAGTTATATTTAAGCCTGTGAATAATTATTGCCATAATATTTTTTTTGTGAGATTAACACAGGACTTGTTAGAATTGTTGTGACAATAAAGTTTGCTGAAAGCGGTAAAACGTCTATATTTCTCATGCAGCTGGTCTTCCATTTCGATTCTTTTTTCAGACCAAAGTTTATAGCAAAAGACAAAGTTTAAATCTGTCAACTGGAGAAATCGTTGTAGGAGTGAAAGTGTTTTGCTGCTCATCCAAACCACTTCTTCAGTTCTGGTCAGTTGCTGGTGGCCACTGCCTTATATCTGTCTGAAGGAAGGGGCTAACTACACTGAAACTGTAAACAGCCATTGTCTCCAGTTTCAGCTTAAACGACCCTATTCAACTTTTAGCGACCCTGCTATTTTTCTTTTTGTTTGCTTTGGGTCTGAGGATGGAATCACAGATCTGGGAGAGATGATGTCTCAGGCCCCCATTCCTGTTTAAGGAAAGATTGTCTTTCATAACAAAAATAGCTTCTTTAACTCCCCTACCTCACTATCGTCAAAGGAGTTGTTAGTGGCTTTGAGATGAAGATGTACAGCAGACTGGGGTCCAGAGGTGCTCTCATGCCGGTGTTGGTACGTTCTCTTATGGACTGGCTGTTTAGTTTCTCTAATGTAACGCCCACTGCACTCTTCACTACACTGAATGGAGTAGACCACATTACTATGTTTATGGCTCGGGGTTTTGTCCCTTGGGTGAACCAGCTTCTGTCTTAAAGTGTCTGTAGGTTTGAAAAAGACAGGAATCTCATACTGTCTGAAAATGTTCTTAAAGTTTTTCAGACACACCTTCTGTGTAAGGAATAGTAACGATTCCTTACACGGCAATCTGACAATCTGACCAGAACTGAGGAACAGGCTTGGATGAGCAGTGATCCGTCTTCTCCTCCTACAACGATTTGTCCAGTTGACAGATTTAAACTTTTCTTTTGCTATGGATCAGACCTGAATGACTGAGGGATTACACAGAGACTAAAGTTTAGCTTGTTTTCATACCTGACAGTTTCAACTGCTCTCTAGCATTCTTCTTTAGAACAGTCACGTGATGTTGCTGTGAGCGCACCTGCTGTCCATCTGGCTAATCACCACACCTGCTGTGGATAAGAGGAGCTGGGAGAAGACACTCGAGGCGAGATTGTCTGCGTGTCCTCACCCTGTCTGTGTCATCGTCCCTTCATGCCTGTCGTTCCCTGTGTTTCTGTGTTCCTGTCGTGCCTGTGTTGCTTCACCCTGTTCTGTTCTGGATTATCTGCGTTTGGTGCCGGATCCTATTTGTGCCTTCAGCCCTGCTTTGACCCTGCTTTGACCCTGCTCCGACCCTGCTCCGACCCTGCTTCTATCCTGCTTCTCAGCCTTGGTACTGTCTTGGTTTTTCCCTGCACTCCACATTCCTGGATCCTGGCCCGCACCTGGCTTCCCGCTTACCATCAGATCAACCCTCAGTTTTGTATCTTGTCTCATTCTGTACAATAAACACTGTAAATCTGCCCCGAGTCTGCACTCTTTGGTCCGCTACACCCACCGTTACGACACAAGATGACAGCACCATCTGTAGTCCGACTTCTTCAGGACTGTATCGCAAGTGTGTGAGAGTAAAACCACCCCCTTGTCCCGGTTTAAGTCCCGTGGGCACATTTCTGTATTTCGATTGCCTCCATAATCCAGCGACAACGTTTGGTGTCCTCTGTCCCTATTCTTTTCACTCTGTCCCAGTCTATAATGTAGTTCTCTCTTTTACATGAGTTCCTTCCTCTATCTCTATTTGATAATAGAACAATAACAGTAATAGTATTGCGTACATGGCCTTTGATTCACCTTTTGAAACGATATACATAGCAACTAATTTGTCTACGTTCTACAATAAATTGCTTTATCATTTAACCTCAAAGTAGATCTCATTTCCATTTACGTATATAGCCGTGGATGTAGAAAAGTGACCCATTTCTTGCGGCGCTAACCTCTCCCTGACAGTGGCGTTCTGTTTATCTGGTATAGCACAGACTGGAGACGCTCTGGCAGACACAAGCAGCCCGCAGCCCCTCACCAAATTACACTTTTCTCACAGTTAAAATCCATCAACTGTTTTCTGCAAAATGATTTCAGGATTGGATTTAATCTTCCCTCAGCCTCTGTGTTGGGTCCCTGCCCAGTGTAACAGACACTTGCTTGTTCTATACATGTCATGCCAACTCTGTTTTTTCAAAGCTTATATCTTTGTTTATAATTCCTTTAAGAGGACTTATTATGTAAAATCGACTTTTATGAGCGTTTAGGCTTGTTATAGTGATTTTTCCTTTCGCGTAAGTGATTCAAGAATGTTTGAGTAATCCTGTAATCTTCTGCATTTGACGTTTGAGTGCTCAGAAAATTTCCATTGTCACCTACCTAGTGTCCCCGCCCACAGCACCGGAATTTCATTTGTTTATTTATGATTTCTCCAAGACACCGTGGGCCTAAATAGATGTCGAAACACAAGTGTTTATAGTTTATATGAACTAGATGCAAGATTAGGCAAATCTTACTTGAAAATTTAGCAAAATTGTATACAGTGTTTTGATGGAACAATGGCAAAGTCTTAAGCTTCTGCCTCACAACAAGAAGGTGCCTAGTTTGTTTCTTGGCTGGGTCTTTTTTATTTGGATATTGCATCTTCCTCCTAAAGTGCTTTAGTTGCCCTGCTGACAAAATGATTGGTTTGCTTTAATTTCTTCAGAGCTGAAACTATTTAAATGTAGTCTTTGGATGCTTTAAATCTTTGGCATTTCCTGATTTAGAATTTTAAATAATGCCAAAAAAAACACCCAAAAAACATGATTTCACAGCTGCAGTGCACTACTCAGCAGAGGAAATTACCCTGGGGAAAGCAATTAAACTAGGTAATAAGGAACATGTGTGGACATTTTAATGCAAGCACGAGCTAGCTTCAGAAATGCTTAAAATGAGGAAATAATATTGTAACATGGCTAAAAGCTCCAAAAAGTCAGTTTTGCATGACATGTGTGCTTTCAGAGGAATTGACCACTGAAGAAACATTTGATTCTTGTTTTTGCGCTGAGAGAAGTTGAGAAAGTTTTGTTCAAAGTTTGTGTTGCCATGACAACAGGGTCAGAGCATCCCCAAAGCTTCAGCTCTTGTGGGAAGTCCTCAGTCGGCAATCTCCTGACCAGAGTTCAAATGTGCAGATAAATCCATGTCCCCAGTGTTTATACTGATAGAGCCTGTTCTGTGGTACAAATCTGTGCTCTCCAAGTCCAAGTCCAAGTTCTTTTACAGGTCAAGACTGTGCTGTTGTGGCAGTTTTGTTTACTTTTTTTTCTTTTACAAAACTTTAATCACCAAAATCATGCAGAGCTGCTATTCAACGATGTTATAATGTCTCAGGGATGTCTTTCATTTGTGCATGTTTGAGTGATAATGAAATGCGCTGCCACCTACTTTTTCTTTTAGTCTATTTACCAATGTGTTCGGATGGTAGATGGGAAAAATCAACCACTATTTGATAATGCAAAACAAAACTAGTGCATTTTAAAGAAGTGTAATAATCTGATATTTTGTGTTTAGTTCAGAGTTGACACCTTTTGTTGTTCTTGCAACTGTTTACATGTTGTTGTTAATGTTACTGTTTTTGTATGTGACACTTGGTTGCTATGCCGACAATTTAATGTGAAGGTTCTATTTGTTCTATTCAGTTTCAGAGACTGGCTCTAGTGAGTTGAGACCGCTGTTGTTTTGCTCTTGTTTTGGCGTGGGTTATGGCCTACGGTAGCCCTTGTGTTCAGAAAATAAACAACCAGAAGAAATTTGGCATGTTTCCTTACACCAGAATGCAACAATATTACATGAAAAAAAAAAAAAAAATGTGTACAGTGGTCCCTCATTATGTCGCGGTACCTTTCGTGGTCTCGCTGTTTCGCAGATTTTTTGTGCAATTTTGCAAGAGAGAAATATGAGAAAACTGGTGTGGTGAAGGGTTTTCCAGCCTTAAAACATATATAATAATTGTAAAAAATAAAGCTGACTACTGCGGATTTCGCCTGTCGCGGGTTATTTTTAGAACGTAAGCCCCGCGATAAACGAGGGACCACTGTACTGTCCATTTCATTTGTTTGCAACACACCCGCATCACATCAACTTTTCTATGAAAATTAAATAATCAAATAGAGGAAGGCTGCAAAGATAAGATCCCCAATTTCCCTTGACTCTGCTTTGTTTTTAGGTCAACCAAAAGTTACACTGTTGATGTTTCTACCCAACCTCTGAAATTTGAGTTGCACCTAATGGCCTTTGTAGCACCTGTTCTTAATCCACTTGTGAGAAAATGACTTTCATAGCCCGAAGTCAAACCTCCTTCTGGTGTCGAAACCATGATTGATTATGAACTTATACTCCACTTTTTCTCCCAACTTATTATTACATTTAATCCCACATTTCCATATCAGCCGCTTTTATATGAGCTGTCACTTGTACCTTCAAAGTTTGCAAATTGCTCCTAACTTCAGAGGACATCATCTATCTTATCCCTTTATTAAATCAATCTGTGAAGCTCATCCAGCAGATATGATGATGTAATGGATATGCTAATGCTAACGCTAACCCTGAACGACGCGACGTGATCGGTCGTCCGTCAGCCGCTCATCCTCTGCTAATGAATGTGGACATTGATTGCAAAGCGCTCTTCAAAGTAAAACAGCAAATGTCAAATACAATTTCCTCTTTCTCATTGTGGACCGGTGGTGACTGGAGCAGAGTCTCTACGGCGGCCATGTTAATACTTGATGTGAGGCCTAATCAAATGTAAATGTAAAGCTATTGTGTCTTTGTCACTATGAGGGCATGTGAATGCATTTACAGCTAAAGCAGATACTTGAAGAACACTGGCACTAGAAGAGACAAGCTCCAGAAGAAGAATAGAAGAATTTATGTTGTGCAGTGTGGTTAAGGGACCTAGTAGGAACATGTGTGTGTTTTATATGACTGTTTTCGTCCAGTATGTAGTAGTAGTGCAATTACAGTAAATTGAATATCTGTTCAGCAACCTGAGAATTAGTTCGATTGCCTGGGATCTTGAACACAAACTTCACTACGTTACTAAGATGTGAGTCTGGTCACCAGTGAATCTCCCAGAGTTCAGATGGGCCTGACTGAATGGTGGATTAGATAGTCAGAGGCACACAAGTCTGTAGCAAAACAAACAGCTACTTACTAGGAAAAAAGAAAGGAATGTCATGGATTTGGAAGCTCTAAACTCTATTCATCTATTCATCAAATGATATATGACCACTGAGCTCCTTCATTTTACATGCATCTATAAGAAAAAAATAAATAAATAAATAATGTGATTGCAGGATGTTGATTCTGCACATATTTGATTTTGATGAGTGGTGACCAGACAATCACCTCAATAAAAAAAAAAAAAAATACAGGGAGATATCATTCTGTATTTGCCAGGCAGTCAGTTCAACGCTCATTTCGGCAATATCTCAAAACAGGCACAATAAGTGAAATCCTTCTACCAAGTTAGTCCTGAACAAGCCTAGCTCCAGATCTGGAAATGGTCAGGGCACTGTAGAGCCCTCTACTCCTGTTTCAGCATTAAAGGATGGGTCAGATAAAGAGGACACTTCTCTATGGAGACAAATAAAAGCCTACCTTAAAATATCCTGCGAGTTGCAAATTTCAACTATAGGAAAAAGAAAATGGGGATACTTAGTGAAATTAAATGAGGTAAAAGCATTGTCGTATTCTGGTGTGAGGAATCATGCTGAAATGTTTCTGTTCTTTTGTTGTTTATTTTCTGAACACAAGGGCAACTATAGGCTGCCACCCAAAACAAGAGAAAAACAACAGCAGTCTCAACTCACTAGTCAGTAACCGTCTCCACTCTCCAAAACAGACTAGCAACTGACAAACGGAACCTTCACATCTTCTTGTCGGCATAGCAACCAAGTGTCACATATAAAGCAGCTACATTTACACCACATAAACAGTTACACGAACAGCAAAAGGTATCAACTCTGAACTAAACACAAAACCTCTTTTGTGTTTATCTCTTTACACTATTTTTCAAAAAGAACTCCCCTGAAATGAGATTCCAAATCTCAGTGGGACATATTAAAAAATAATAATAAACCATTAGTGACAGAGTGAGTTGCATTTTTGCCTTAGAGTAAAAAAAGGAGAAAAAAAAGTTGGCCTAAAGAAACTTGTTTGATTGTGGCAGTAAATTTCGCTGTTGATAAGAGGAGGAGACAAATGCCGTTTTAGATATAGCAAGTTCCCATTGTCCTATTTGAACATATTGAAGCTAAATTTGTTACTTTTACTTGTAAGTTTTCTGGTCATGGAGTCCACTACTTGTTTGTTTCTTAGTGATGTTTTTGCTTTGCCTGCAATGTTCCACAATATGGCCTTAAACTCATCTATGCTGCATCAGTTCCAGTTGTCTGTGTAATCCCTCAGTTGTCCAGGTCTGATCCATACTAAAAGCCAAAGTTAAATCTGTCAACTGGATAAAAAATTGTAGGAGTGAAGATGCTACGCTGCTCATCCAAGCCTCTTCTTCAGTTCTGGTCAGATTGCTGGTGGACACTGCCTTATGTCTATCTGAAGAGAGAAGCTAACTACACTGAAACTGCAAACAGCTATTGTTTACAGTTTCTGTATGTAGGCTAGTCTAGGTCTATTGAGCTACAATAAGTGTGCACTGGGCCTGAAACCTACTTAGCAGAATCATTCAGCCTTAATGGGCCTGCTGACTAGATATATTGTTCTCTTGGTTTTATTTGTTTGCTTTGGGTCTGAGGATGGAGTTATATATGGGGGAAAGGTGATGTCTAAAGTCCCCATTCCTGTTCAAGGAAGGATTGTCTTTCCTAACAAAAAATGTTTCTTTAACTCCCCTCTTAAACCATTAGATTTTACAGGTAGCTGTTAATTTGAAAACAACCGCTTCATGACATCACAAGGTGGAACAGAGCATTTTGAGCTTTGGAGATGTAGAGAGACTAATTATAAAGGGTTACTCAAACATGTGTGAATGAATCAAAACACAACTCCAGGTATGTTTTTGAGGATATAACAACTTTCTAACATGGCATAAAGCTCACAAGAGTCAATTTTGTGTAATATAGGACAATTAAAGAACAACTTAAAAAAAAACAAGGAAAAAGTCAAATCACAAAGCCTAACAAATGTTGTGAGCAGTGCGTTGTTGCTAGTGGCTTTCCTAAAATGCCCGTGACAATGTTAGCTTTGTACTGAAATGTTGGAGGGATAAAAGTGAATTGAATGATTGAGAAGGCTGTCGCTGCTCTTCTGTCACAAAGTCGGGAGTGTGGGAGGGCCCAGAGATAATGTAAATTGGATTTTAATACAAGGGGCCGGATCTGAGCTGACAGCGATGGACTGAGGAGGAGACTGATAGTGTAATTAGCACAATGACGAATGCTCTGGTCAGAAATATGGGTTAGGAGCACTTCAAGGACTGCTAATAGAAAAGAGATAGTCTGGACACTTGGACCCTATTATTAAGGAGGTCATTTCACAATCTTAAAGGGGACGTGATATAAAATCTACTTTTAAGAGTTTTTGGCCATGTTATAACAGTCTTCCCTCATTATAAACATAGTCAGAGTTGTGTTTCGATTGACGCATTCATGTTTGAGTAATCGTGGATTGTACACGTTTGATCGTTAAGTGCTCTTTGTGAGTGCTCTTTTTCTTTTCACCTACCCGCTTGTCGAGCCCATTTCTCTGTATTTGTTTGTGATTATTCAAGACTCCTGGTCATACATGTACGGTTCAAAATTGTAATGTAGCTATTTTTAAACAATAAAAAAAAACATGTAAATGAAAATGTGCTGCTTGCTACGGCAAAATGCCACTATCAGTTCGGCAGTTTTGAACAAGAAGTTATTGGACCCATTTCTATTATTAAGCCATTTAAAAACAATATTGCAGTTTATAATGAACATAATTTTAAACAAAGATCTACATATGTTATCGTTTAAGGCACTGCTCCTGATTTTTACTGTCTTAAAATGTAAAAAACTGAACTTGTTCATTTTTCAAGTTACTCACTTATCTTACACATTCCGAGCATCCTAATTATTCACCATGATGAATTTATAAGAGCTTTTCACAACTGTCAGAGGCCCTAGTGAAGCTGACACACACTTCTTGATTATCGACCAATAAAACATTATATAATAATTACAATTTATGTATTATTTTTAGCTCAAGAGCTGCTTATAGAATATATCTATGACAGGCCAAGACAAATCTTGCTGAAATAAATGGGGAAAATATGTGTACAAGGCCTTTTTCTCCACCAACAACATGTATTGTGAAAATTTGACTATGTGGCACTAATCCTAACCACTCTTCCACCAGGTCTACACCAAGCTAATCTAGTTCGGTTTCAAAGTCAGCTCTAATAAAGAAGTAGACTGTACTCCAAACAAGCTGCCTGAATGGAGTTTGCTACACTTCGTCTGGGACTGGCTCCGATCCAAGTTAATTAGGTTTTATTCAGCGGACAGAGACAGGAAATGACATTGAACACTCGCCAGAAACAAACTCGTCTTGTACCATTTGCCCAACATCTAAAACTCGGCTTCAACAAACAATACAAGGAACTCATCCAGACACACTGTGCAATTGTTTGGAAAAAATAAACATAATTGAGATACTGTAGGTTTTAGGATTCCACCTATGCATTCCTTATTGATTTTGGTCAAGGGCGTCGGACTGAGGGGGGTAAACGGTACTGTTTCACCAGGGCCCCATGGCAGGAAGGGGCCCTCAGAGGCATGTCATAATCATTTCCTCAGCAGCATTTTTCTACACTTTAATATATATATATATATATATATATATATATATATATATATATATATATATATATATATATATATATATATTAAAGTTGTAATGCATGTTGTGACAAATGTTGAACCTGATTATTTTCATTAGTGAATAGACCCAAGAACTCATTATATTACAAAATAAATCAGCATTTCAACAATATTCATGTTAGCCCCCATCTGTATTAAATATGTAGTGATTTTATATTAGGCCCCACCAAGATGGTTTGCACCCAGGGCCCAGAATTTGGTGCTACACCCCTGGTTTCCGATGTAGCTTTTAGAAATCGGGAAAAAAAATAAATAAATAAAAAGCCACAGTATAGAGTTGTTCCTGTCTTTCCTAACACATTCCTAGCACTCCCTTATTGTCACAGTGAAGCTAGCATGCTGACAACATACTGCTTTCTAGTTCATGGACAATAAAAAACACTTTTTTACACCCGTATGAGTTTCATCGTGAGTGCTGCTTTTACAATATAAAATATATCTGTACGGCTGCAAGACAAGTGTTTATTTATTGAAGTTGATACATGCTTGAGTAATCCTGCATTGTCCTGCATTTTAGACTTGAATGCTCACAAAATGTCTGCTTGCATTTACACTTGTTACCTATACCCATTCAGAGCTCTGTTTTTATTTGTGATTTTGTGAAAAGTGTAGACTCTCAGTCATACAAATGGGGTTACAAAAATGTTAGCAGAGAATCAGTTCTGCAGTGGACGGAAACTCAGTTTGTAGAATAAAATTGTTTTACAGGTAAACCATGTGCTTTGCCATTGACAAAATGAATGAAAAGTTTAACATCATGACTTATGATGTGATAGATTATTAATAATGCCAGAAATGCCAGAAAAAACAAAAGACAAAACATGAAATGTCTTCCATGTTGAGTCAAAATCAACTCTCTAGAAATCTTGATGGATAAAATCACATATTATTGCTCACAAACTTCATCTTCTGACCCACTGTGCACTTATGACATGGAACTAAGCACAACACATTAGTAATCCAGTGCATATAGCATCTATATGATCAGAATGAGTCTAGTGGAGGTATATGGAAAAACACATAGGAGACCATAAGATGATGTACCAGTGGGTCCACATTTTGGGACCTAGTGATGGACTTTAAAGTTACAGAGATTACATATTCACACATGTAAGCTATCTTCAATTTTATTTATTTAAAAAGAAAGAAAAAAAAAAAGTTAATAGCTTTGTATTAATTTGGTGAACTGTGTGTTCAAGTGGAAAACAGATTTTCACTTACTTTCCATTGAAAGGTTATCAATGAAAGAGCTATTCTTGCAGCTATCTATTACACATTGCCTTAAACCATTGGGTAACAGTTTATGGTGTATTGTGGGGCCGTCAACGCGAGCCTTGGCCTGCCATCCTTGAAACAGGACTGACGTTGGTGAAATATCGCAGAGAAAAGTTGTTGTGTGCATGTTCAGAGAGATGGAGGAATAAATAAAATGCGCAGAGGCACTGGCAGATGTCACACTCACATCAGGAAAATCAAATATGTCTGTGTCCATCATCACAGCAGCACCACTGCGAGAGGACGAGATGGACTTAAGACAGGTAATCAGCTCTACACAAGGGTTTAGATCAGGTTAAGTTGTTATTTCATTTGAACAACTAAATTGTATTACATTGAAAGACAAACTGCAATATATTCAGCAATTTCTTTTACTAAAATCTTAATAATCTTATGTAGTCTTTTCTAGTTTTGTAATTTTGGTGTTGGTTATAATTTACTTCCTGTTTGGACATGGACAGCAGATCTGATATATGTATTCATAGACATTATAAAGAAGTGAACGACATCCATTGTGTTCGGCTCCAGTCGAATGAAGCTTGTCGAGGCTAGCAGTTACAGGGGCGAATTTGGAGCCGAGTTCCATATTTGGTGTTCCAATCTGGAGCGAAGCAACTGAAAGCCCCTTCCCACCTGCACTGCTGATTTAGCACGGAGCTTAGCAACACTGTCAATCAAACCTGTTGCTAACGCTAGTGGGAGTGACGGGGAGAGAAGGCGCATGGTTTTCTGTTATTAATGTTCATATCTTGATTTACAGGCACGATAGTGACAAAAACATATCAGAATCATGTAGAGCGGGTTAATACAAACATTTTAAGAGCAAAATGTTGAGACTCACTGTAGCAATTACAGAGAGAGGGGTGACAATGTAAAGTGAATCAGAGCCAAAGTCGTTGGAACCAGAAAGGTGCCAGAGATCACTCCCTATTTGGAACACAGCGGCTAGCAGGTTAGCTATGTCCATTCATATATACAGTCTATTTATAGAGTAGAGCTATGTTACCTAGCAACCATAATGTAAACAAGGGGTAAAACCTGTCCACATATATCAGAAAAATGGCTTCCTTATGCATTTTAGATAGAACTGATGATAGGCCTGAGCACAATACCATGCTAGCTAGCACACTGTCTCTCAAATCACGGTCACTTTTATCAAAATCACAAAAGATAAAAAAAAAAACAACCTATTAAAATTCAAATGAATTACAATGAAGACTACCTAACTATATTTATATGTAGAATACTTAAGTTTATAGTGTTGTTTTAATATTTATCATTCCTCAAAATTAGCATTGACATCTCTGCTACTTCCTGTATTTTCCAAATTTTTGTTTTCCACTTTTTTCATAAACTGTCAATGTAAGATAACCAATGTAAGATAAATATTTACCACAGATACTAATACTAGCCCACCAAATCAAGTCATAATTAGAAAGATATATGAATTTGTCAAATGCACTTTAAGCTGCATATAAAGAGGACACAATGACGCAATGTCTCAGCCCGTCAATGCCCAGACTACACAACTCCATATAGCATAAGAGAATATAGTCCAGGCAAAACTGCAGAGTACAAATTGCTTTCAGACTGTTTAAAATTGCAAACAAATGTTTGTAATTATGAGCAAATTTTGCAGTTGTTTTCATTAAAATCCTTATCTGACTTGAACATGTTTACTTAATTTCTACACAGATAAGCAACACCCAGATTCTCACAAATCACTCTAAAATCTATTAGAGAAAAACAACCAACCCGTTATCTCCATGAAATTTCTTAGCGATCGGAAAAGCTGATATTTTGATGGCATAAATCCAGCCGCCTCCTCACATCAACAGAATCAGACTTGTCCATCACTCCCTTCTCCCCAATCACATCTATAAACACGGCATAGATATGGCTTAGACACAGCATTTTCCAGAGCTTTGTATAACACCCGCCCACATATTTACACTTACACCAATGCTTCCAATACACGCAGCTAACACAGCTAACATGTTAATGCGTGCAAGTGTATATTACCACGCGGGATATTGATTTGTTCATTTACTTTCCATTCACGGTCTTAAATATGGATTAAAGCCGGTATCCCACGAGGCGACGCAGGAGGCACGTGTTGAAATAAACAGTGAAAAAGTGAGGTTAAGCGTATAAAGAGAACCAAGGGACTATCCAAACTGTAAACACCAACTCAAGACACAACAATACGACTTTATTAGATTGGTTTAGAAGGTGGAACACAATCTCCAGAGGGACAACTCTGCAATAAAAGAAAAAAAAAATCCAATGTGTAAAATACAGATATATTGTACTGTAGATAAGAAGGCTGGCACAAAGTATAGCCAGCTGTGGTGAAGACAGAAATCAAATGACAAAGCTACTTTGATGAGTGCTAAAACATATTCACTCTAAAAAAGAAAAAAACAACAACTTTTGATTATATAGCAAAAGATGAAGTTTAAATCTGTTGTAGGAGTGAAGACGCTGCTCATCCAAGCCGCTTCTTCAGTTCTGGTCAGATTGTTGGTGGACACTGCCTGATATCTGCCCTTATATTGACCCTATTCAACCATTAATGGCCCTCCTATTGTTCTTTTTGTTTGCTTTGTGTCTGAGGATGGAATCATAGATCTGTCTGAGATGATGTCTCAGGCCTGCCCTATACCTGTTTAAGGAAGGATTGTCTTTCCTAACAAAAATAGGTTATTTAACTCCCCTCTTTTCTCTGGCTAAGATCTGTACCTCAGTATCTTCAAAGGAGTGGTTAGCGGCTTTGAGATGGGGATGTACGGCAGACTGGGGTCCTGAGCTGCTCTCATGCCAGGGTTGGTACATTCTCTTATGGAGTGGCTGTTTAGTTTCTCCAATGTACAGCTCACTGGACTCTTCACTACACTTGATTATATGCATAAAGATGATTTGTTTGTTTTTTTATGTGAATTTTGGATCCTGCAAATCCAGCATCATTAAAAAACGCAGATGGCATTAGGCCCTTATAGCAATACCACATGTTGGCAGTTTTTTGAAAGGTAATACATTTTATAAACCAAAATCTAACATAAAGATGAAATGACATTTTATTTATATTCAATTTTAAATATGATGAAAGCACGTGATCAAATGTATCATATAGGCCTAAATGTATATAACTCAAAGCTCCCCTGGAAAACATTTTGAAATGTTTCTGTTAACCCCTCAAAAAATGATCCAAAGCACTTTTTTCAAATTTTATGCATCAGTAATTTAGACCACCTATACACACTTATATGAGACACAGAAATTATAAGCAAAAAGTATAGTACAATACCTGAGAAACCAAATATAATAAAGGAAAAGCCACAACTTTCATAATGTACAATCACGTTGCCATGGAAACTCCCAGAAAGCGTAGATCGGAGGAGGCCCAACTTACACACACTCAGCATGGGATCTGGAACAAAAAGATGATTGCTCCCTTTTTACTTCTTTAGTAAGAAAATATATAATAAATATGTCTAAACCACATTGCCTTTTTAATGATTTGTTCGGGGTGGAGGCTTTAACAGATTGGACAAATATAACGGAATTTTGGAGAATTGATCAAACATGTTGACACAGAGACAAGCAGTGTGTTGCAGCCCGCACCAATTGCCAACTGTGTCACTATTTTGTACATTAAAGATGCACCATGAACATTTCACTTCCTTGTCTCTATGGAGATGTTATTGTTTTTTTATTGCCTGGAATGTTCCACAGCACGGCATTAAACGTATCTATCTCCATGAAGAAGACAAACAAATGACACCACCCGCCCATGTTACAGGTCAGATTTGTGGAGAGGCAAGCCAGATCATATGCAAAATACATGGATAACAAGATTGTAGCTTGTCGTTAGGTTTAATGCTGTACTGTGCATGATTTTTAGTTTTATTTTTTTATGAATTCCTTTGAAATTCAACTGCCAACACATACGTATGGACCTATCTATATGCAAACACCTTTGAAACCGGTAGCTGAATGCACTGTACTGTCTTGAAGAGCTTTAAGGACATTTCTGTATCTGTGCATTTGTCATGTAAAACTCTGTTCATTTTTTTCTCTCAAAGAGCTGCTCAGAAATGTCAAGAAGTCAAAGCCATTGGAGCGTGGCACTGACCTTTCATTCATATTCTTCCCTATGTACTCTTTAGAAGCTGCAGTGATAAAAGCGCTAGTGTAGAAGGAACAGACATGACAAGAAACAGTTTTAAAGAGACAGTGCCCGATTGCAAACCATGGTGTCAGGACCATGTTTTATTTTTAACTTTTATCCCCGCTCACTTTGTCCTTTCTGCCACTGTGATATTGCACCATGACACAGACACAATAGTGTCAATAGTGGAATAGTGTCATGCAGTTGTTTTATTATAGTTCTCCAATCTCTGCTCACTATTCACTCTTGAAAATGCACCATGACAGAGAATCAAGAGGCTGTGATAGTGACAGTTGGTTTCCCGTGATTCTTAAGCCCTATTTGCATGAGATTAGTTTTACATAGGGATCTCAGGTAAAATGTAATAATTATGAACGTCATGTGTAATTCTGCTAACTCAGAGGTCCTCAGGTAATTCTGGTCCCATGTGAATGCTCATGTCTGTAAACTGGCTTGTTTTTCATTCGTACATTGAACATAACAGCCCATTTTAGGTCCAGATACAAACTAAATTAACAATATTAATTTGCATCGGACCATACTTTAATCATCCAGTTATTGTTCTTTCTACATTTAAAAAGTAAAAACATTACTCAAACTAAAGACGTGACTTGGAAGTATAACCCTATTGTCGTGGAAACTGAGGAACAGCAGCTTGGAGCCTCTTTGAGAAGTCCAGGTGCTTTTTGTACAAAGTTTATCATTCTGATCGCCAATCGCATCAATGTGGTAAGGACTGGCATTTGACTCTACAATACACGTGCATAATGTTAAAAACAAACTTGAATAGAAGCAACAAAGAGATGAATGAAAAGGTTCTTGTTATATTTCATTGTATTTATTAGGACACCATTTCCGGAATAAAGTAAAAATATACATAGATTACTGAGATCACTTAGAAAAAAGATGTCTGTGTAATCTCTCAGTCGTCCACGTCTGATTCATAGTAAAAGCCAAATTTAAATCTGTCAACTGGACAAAAAGTTGTAGAAGTGAAGACGTTTTGCTGCTCATCCAAGCTGCTTTTTCCTACAACTTTTTGTCCATTTGAGAGATTTAACTTTCTAACTTTTACTATACTGTACACACAAAAAAGCACAGACATCATGGGGTAATTTCAATTTTACAGATGTCCATAAGTAAAACTAATCCCATGTGAATAGGGCTGTAATAACAATGTGCCTGACTGGACCAAAAAAGTGACCCTGTCGGTAACTTCGGTATTAGTTATTACTCATGTAAAATGAATAGATAAAATTTAACAGTCTCATTGTTTTTCTTATTTAACAGATTTGACCATACAGCGCATGATGTAAAGAGCATTTATCATCAGTTGAATAAAGTGAAATCAGGTACAGGCCCTTCAAAGGGAGGAAACAGGAATCACCACAGATGCACATCAAATGCAGCCTACTGTACAATCATCTCTGAAACAATATGATTGGTTTGTTATAATGGCCCTCTGCAGATTAAAGCTGTCTGCACTCCACCCACATACTCAGCAATGCAAGGCTAAAAGAAAAGCTAATGGAAATCCAAACAAAGTAATGCTTTTCTATGGACTCAATGGGAATGTAACTAAGCAGGTGACTGTGGAGGTGTTACAACACAATGTTTATAATTGATGTACACTTGGAATTGTGACTAATTTGCTGATACTGTTGGTATGGTGGCATTTCTATAATATCTGGGGAATATGTTGATATGGTTGGAGTATAAAGCCCCACTCATTTGGATACAAAATGCCAGAACACTCAGCAATGAACCACATTCACACATATGCTAGCATTAGCCTCTTACCTTAACTTGAGCTGTTAGAAGAGCGATAATTTCTACATCTCAGACAAAAAGCTGATGAACTGAGTTTGTTTACACGAGATCCAGCTTGACAAAAACATGTCCGGTTATCATGGGTCCATAAAAAAAATGTGTGTCAGTGGAATTGGATCATTATTTATGACAAAAATCAGGTTGTATCGGTATTTAGCAGACTTTTTTTTCACCAAGGCCCAGAGTTACAGTCACATGATGCAAATGGAGTGAGCTACGTGTCCAAATGTGAATAAGAGAGTCCACTAAAGGGGGAGTTAGGGGCTAGGGTGCTGCAAGGGTGCACTGCTACATCATTTCAGCTTAATGAGAATGTAACGTAAACATGTAGCTTAACCAGGAAACAAACTTGTAACCAGCAGACCAATCTTGTAACCAAGGAAACCAAGCCATGGCCCTACCTGTATATTAATCTAACCAAGAAATTGCCAGGGAAATCAGTTCTGGGTTCGTTCACACATGCCCCTGTTCTGGCAAAATGCAGGTAAATTATCAGGTCAGGCTGCGTATGTGAATGTAAAAGAAAAGTTAAAGTACTTATTTGGCATATGCACTAGCAATAAATAGACAATTTGTTTGGAAGAAATCCAAAAAGGCTAGACTAATTAGCTTGTGTCACAATTTCTTGCACATATGGCAGCCAGTACATGGTGAGATGCCAAGTGGATTTACATTTATAGAAAATGTTTAGTTTATTCATCCGTATTTAACAGGGACCACGTGTAAACAGATTAATCTCAAAAGAAGAGATACTTTACACCACATTTAGCTAAAACCAGTTTCCATCTGCAGTCCCCAGGCAAATGATCAGAATCTGAATGTCTGATTAAGGTGCATTATGTAACTTTTCTGGTAAGAGGGTCTGGTCTGCCGGCTGCTTGTCGTCATGGAGATGATGTCGGAATATTCCATAGTAACATACTAAACAAATCTATCTCGCATTTATCCGATTGCTATACTGTAAACTGAGAAGAACAATGCTTATCTTAGTGTGAGCCTGTCCACAGATCTGACTTGTAACTTGCCCGCGTGGCTCTATGGAGATGGATAGGCTTACTTTGAAACATTTTTGGCAAAGCAATATTAATGGTGACAAGCAGCCAAGCTTCTAAATGCACTTTAAATTACACATTTTAGGAGACTTATATAGACAGACCTAAACCATAATAGTCGTCTTGATCCATATCCTGACTTCATTTTTTAAGATACTGATATGAGGCTCAAATTTGACTGGTTTAACGATGGCTCAAGTGCAGAGATTTTTCGGATAGCAATTCTTTCCTGTATGGAGAAAATATAGCCTACCTTGAGTTTGTATATAAGGCAGTATGCAGCTTTATACCTGCAGCACTTCCAAGTCTAAACTATAGGAAAGTTGAGCTGCAGTGCCCATTGGAGCTTCACTATCCATTATGTTCAGTATTAAAACGGTATGCTTCACAAGCCGGCTGACAGTGATGGAGGAGCATGCTGCCTCGTACACCCCACCCTATCCCTCTCTCTCCCTATCCTTCTCTGTATCCTTCTCTCCCTCTCTATCACCCTCTCTCTCACTATCCCTCTCTGTCTTTCTCCCTATCCCTCTCTCCACCTCGCTAGCCCTATCCATCTCTCTCTCCTTATCCTTCTCTCTCCCTATCCCACTCTCTCCCTCCCTATCTCTCTCCCTATCCCTCTCTCCTGATCCTTCTCTTTCTCCTTGTCCCTCTCTCTCCCTGTCCCCCTCTCTCTACCTCTCTAGCCCTATCCATCTCTCTAACCTTATCCTTCTCTCTCTCCCTATCCCGCTGTCTCCCTCCCTATCACTCTCTCACTATCCCTCTCTGCCTTTCTGCTTATCCCTCTCTCTCGACCTCGCTAGCCCTATACAGCTCTCTCTCCTTATCTTTCTCTCTCTCATTATCCTTCTCTCTCCCTCCCTATCACTCTTTCACTATCCCTCTCTCCCAATCCTTCACTTTCTCCCTATCCCTCTGGCTCCCAATCCTCCTCTCTTGACCTCGCTAGCCCTATCCATCTCTCTCTCCTTATCCTTCTCTCTCTCCCTCCCTATCACTCTCACTATCCCTCTCTCCTGATCCTTCTCTCTCTCCTTGTTCCTCTCTCTCCCTGTCCCCCTCTCTCTACCTCTCTAGCCCTATCCATCTCTCTAACCTTATCCTTCTCTCTCTCCCTATCCCGCTCTCTCCCTCCCTATCACTCTCTCACTATCCCTCTCTGCCTTTCTCCCTATCGCTCTCTCTCTCGACCTCGCTAGTCCTATCCATCTCTCTTTCCTTATCCTTCTCTCTCTTCCTATCCTGCTCTCTCCCTCCCTTTCACTCTCTCACTATCCCTCTCTGCCTTTCTGCCTATCCCTCTCTCTCGACTTCGCTAGCCCTATACAGCTCTCTCTCCCTATCTTTCTCTTTCTCATTATTCTTCTCTCTCCCTCCCTATCACTCTTTCACTATCCCTCTCTCCCAATCCTTCACTTTCTCCCTATCCCTCTGGCTCCCAATCCTCCTCTCTTGACCTCGCTAGCCCTATCCAGCTCTCTCTCCTTATCCTTCTCGCTCTTACTATCCTTCTCTCTCTCTCTCCCTATCACTCTTTCACTATCCCTCTCTCCCAATCATTCTCTCTCTCCCTATCCCGCTCTCTCTACCTCTCTAGCCCTATCCATCTCTCTCCTTATCCTTCTTTCTCTATCTCTGTCTCTTTCCCTATCCCATTCTCCCTCCCTATCATTCTCTCACTATCTCTCTCTATTGTTTTCTCCCTATCCCTCTTTCCTGATCCTTCTATTTCTCCCTATCCCTCTATCACTATCCCTCTCTATCGTTTTCTTCCTATCCCTCTTTCTCCCAATCCTTCTCTTTCTCCCTGTCTCTCTCTACCTCTCTACCCCTATCCATCTCTCTCCCTATCCCTCTCTATCATAACTCGCTCTCCTTACCCTTCTCTCCCTCTTTCTACCTCTTCCTCCCTGCCTCTCTCTTTTTCCCTCTCCCCCTCTCCCTCTCTCCCACTATGCTTCTGTGTATCTCCAAAACTCAAATGTCAGTTTGAAAATCGTGTTAAGTAGTGGAGAGGCCCGGGTCCCTCTCTCTTCTGAACCCTGTGAAGCGCGACTTATCGTCCTGCCAAAACGGCGACATTTGGGGATGCACAGAATCGGGCTGGAGGTGACATGTGAGCCGTGAGTTTATCAGTCAGCTCTGAAGTACTGTGAAGTGCAGTCATGTAAGCAGAGGTTTGACAACAGCCACTGGAGATGTGTGAGGAAACGTCCACGGATCTAGACTTGAAGATGCAGGAAGGCCGCCATGTTGGATTGGGACCAGCACGATTATTCTCAACTATGGATGATGTAATTAAAGTGGTTATAACTGTTTTTGTCCATGTAGCTGAGCAAAATTCATGTTTCTCTAAGTTTTAGGTGTATATGGACATATTGTGTGGCTGGCTTTTCTGCAGCTTTTACTACATTTTTATTATTGTATCTTACTAACTTCCCACTAATGTTTATGCTAGTTTGTTTTCTGAATGCTGTTGTCATCTTTACACCTTATCCAGGGACCATAATATCTGGAACATTTACAGAAATGCTCATCAATGTGCACTGTCCCTGTTCACATAAATTAGTCGCCACCTGGATTCAACTTCTCCGTTTTATGTTCTCCTAATAATTTGGGGTGATGCAGTTGGGCCGGTCTATGTTCAGCAACAGTCTGTGCTCAAAGAATGAGGTCAGCTGACACCTGAATATACTGAATGACCAGGTTATTCCATCAATGGATTTTTTTCTTCCCTGATGGCACGGGCATATTCCAAGATGACAATGCCAGGATTCATCGGGCTCAAATTGTGAAAGAGTGGTTCAGGGAGCATGAGACATCATTTTCACCGATTGATTGTCCACCACAGAGTCCAGACCTTAACCCCATTGAGAATCTTTGGGATGTGCTGTAGAAGGCTTTGTGCAACGGTCAGACTCTACCATGATCAATGCAAGATCTTGGTAAAAAATTAATACAACACTGGATGGAAATAAATCTTGTGACATTGCAGAAGCGAAATCGAAACAATGCCACAGTGAATGCAAAACGTAATCAAAGCTAAAGGCGGTACAACAGAATATTAGAGTGTGTGACCTTTTTTTTTTTTTTTTTTTTTTTTTTTTTTTGGCCAGGCAGTGTATATTGTAAAAGCAACTCTTAGTGTCAAAATTTATAGTTAGAGAATCAGGAACCATTAGCGTGCTACCTGTTCATTCACAAAACACACCTGGCCTCTGAAAGTTGTGAAAAGTGCTTATAAACTCATTAGGATGCTAGGAATGCAATACAAAATCAAGGAGTAATTTTAGTTCACTGCAGTTTAAATGTTCTATTTAACTAACATTTTATCATTCACGTGTAACGTTTGAACTTTTCTTCAGCCAAAATAGTCCAAGATTAGCTCAAGGTCTGGAGATTCTTCAGGAGCATTAAAGGTGGGTCAAATGCAGAGGGACTTTTTTCCTTATACCTGGGCATTAAAGTATACCTTAACCTTAACTAATCTAGGCATGGGAAAGGCCAAGTAGTAAATAGTATTAATAATCATACCACAAGCCATGCATTATTCCCAAACAGGAAGTCAAAAATGTTACATCCCATTCTTTCATGCCATAATACCACTTGACAGTATTACTCATTGAAATTCAAAGGCACATATATATTATTTTTTTATCCTGATTGCTCACATCCCTGGAGTCACATTTACCTTCTTTTTTCTGCAGAATCAAAAACACCCCAGTTCACCAGAGCCTTTTTCACTGTCACAAACATGAGTGCGTCCCCTGGAGGTGTGGTTCATTTGAAGTCTGCTGCTCTGTGTAGGATCCTGGGCACCTTGCACTGTTTCTTCTTATCTTTTCCCTCTTCTCGTCTTCGCAATCTTGCTGCTAACCGTAAGGATGGTTGGAATAGGGCCCGGGAGAGATCGCTAAAATGCTCAAACATGTATGCATGACAACTTTTTCTGGCATGTTTTTGAACAGGGAAGAACACTATAATATATTAGAAAGCTTAAAAAAAAAATGTATTTTGCATAATACCCTCTCTTTAAACGATTGGATAATGCTATCTAGCTTGTGACTGTAGCTTGTTTGACGATGCAAGTCAGCTCACATGTTGTAGATCTAACTTAAAACAGTACTTCCTGGTCAGATTGTGATAAAACAATGTGAATGTTGTTGAAATCGGTATACCAGTGTATGACATAAGTATATGTCAACGTTATAATTCCCAGTAAGATCAGTAAGATCAGTATTTTGAACATATTTATTTAGTATCTGAGGTTTGTGAAATTTAAATGAAAAAATCTACACACCGTAGCTTTAAATTAAAAAAATAAATAAAATAAAATTTAAAAAAAATTTAAAAAGTGAAGTAATGGAATTCATTCAACTGTATAATTTCATCTTTTTTAGTCAAGATCATTTACTTTGGAATGAGAAATCTAAATCTGTCAGTGAAGTAAGTGCTTTTTTCTCACCTCATTGGCAAATAATTTGGCTTGAATTAAGAAGTAGCAATCGATCACAATTCATTTTTTGTATCATGACAGGCCAATGTCTATCAATTAAATACAGCTTCAAGTCCTATATTACACAAAATTGACTGATGTGAGCGTTAAGCTATGTTAGAATTTTGTTACCTCCTGAAAAACATACCTGAGTTGTGTTTTGTTTCATTCACACATAATCCTTTATTAGTCTCCAAAAGCTCAGAATGCTCTGATTGCTCTGCTCTGCCTTTCTTTCTCTAGAGTCGCAATGAATTAATAATTTTAGTGAAGATGTATGACATTTAAAAACACAGTGGAAAATACCAACTATTGTGAGAAGCTGCAATGTATGTAAACATCTGACCTTGACTAAAGTAATAAAAAAAATGTCTAATTTTTAATCATCCTGGCATTTATCAAATAGAAATAATTTTGGTAATTCTAATTGACTTAAACAGGAAACGTTTTGTCTGATTTCATGTCATGTTTGATTTTCATGTCATGTTGTATAAGCAGCTCTTGAGGTCATAATAAGTCCACTGTGTACTGTCTGCATCTAATTAAAAGCAGTTTATTGTCCGATATCAAGAAGTGCATGTTAGCATTCTAGTTACTGTTAGCTTATGATGGCAACACTGATCTCTGAAAGTTGTGAAAAGCGCTTATACACTCATCTTGGTGAATAATTAGGATGCTCAGAATGCATAAGATAAGTGAGGAATAACTTTGGATCACTCCAAATTGTTAAAATGAACTAGTCATGTTTTTTCACGTTTTTAAGACAGTAAAAATCAGGTACAGCACCTTTAATCAAACTCAATCTTCCTTTTTTTGCAGTCTGGATGTCTGCAGTGGCTGTCACTTAGCTGCTTGTATCTCCCAGGTGACAGTCTGCTGCTGTGGCTCCTCCATCGAAAGAACTGCGTTTCAACTTCTCCGTTTCATGTTCTCCTGGATGTGAGATGAGTTCTGTCACCACCAGAGACGTAGAGAGGAGTGGATATGGGCAGGTGCGAGGCAAATGGGGATGGATGGAAGGTACACAGACAGACAGATTGACAGGCAAAAGCTTAAAGGTGTACTGTGGAACTTTTGTGGTTGAGGTTCAGCCACCTGCTGAAGATGTGCTTGCTTTGTGCAGAATGTTTCACACTAGGGTTTTAAACTTGGAGAAAACAGGCACTGACACCAGCCAACCTCCTTACAGTAACTCACCTGCATTTAGGTGAGTTACATAGAAAACTAGATCTAAAGCAGCAATAAACCTGAACTAGGACTAAAGAAGATCTAACCTCAGACTAATCCTGGATAGTACCAACACTCAGCCAGGTTAACCAAGAAATAATACAAACAAATAATAATACAAACAAAAGGTTGAAACCTGGACTTTAAAGTGTTTTTTTTTTTTTTTATTTATTATTATTATTATTTGGTTTGGTGGGATAGTACCTGAGGTCAAGTATCAGTTTGTGAAGAAAAGTAGAGAGTAAAAGTCATCAAATCACATCATTTCCATCCAAAATGCCTGGACACTTTAAGGCCTTTTTATTAGTCTAATCATAACAATTGTGTCATTTAGATTACATTTTTTGTTTGTTGTGAGGGAATTACTTCTTTTCATATCTGCTGCCCATATCTGACTGAGAAGTAAATTGTAAACTTTGCCGTAATACTAATAATAATTTTTAAAAAGTAAGTGATTTTTTGTAAAAACTGTATAGTCTAACCTGTCATATAATCTTTAAGCATAATCTATTAATGTGTCCTTGGGCTAGACACTTACAGCAACCTTACTGCCCACAGTGTTTTGTTTTTTCTTTTCTTTCTTTCTTCTTCTTCTTCACTGTTGCATTGATGTCAGAAAATAACATAAACAAGTAATATAAAACTGGTTTACATCAGTAAATGCATTTCAAACCCAATCAACACTATGATATGAAGAGCCCCTGTACTTAGATGTCTTGATTGCTTTACTTAACAAGGCAGCTGCAGCAGTGTCCACACTCCAAACTCTGTAATTATCTTCCAAAATCTCCCATCACTTTCTCTTTATCTCATCTGTACCAAGTTTGTTTTGTGCTCTTCCCTGTAGCAGCGTCCTCCTCACTTGCTTGTTATGGGAGCAGAGCCAACCCAGCCAAACCGCTCCGTAAGCATTCCTGGTTGCGGATAATAAAAAGTGTGACTGCACAGCTCTATACAGAGGATGCTTATGGAAGACTTTTACACCAGCAAAAAGTTAGTAGCATTTCTGCTTTAGTTTTGATTGAGTTTGCACAGAAAGCCTTGACTCTTTTGTAGCATTTAGACCAATGACAAGTTATAAAGTAATCGATTTAAAAAAAATAGATTTTCCTTTAGAATGGGACAGTTGTCAGACGCTTCACCCACTGTGTCTGGTATGAATCTGGTGTGTGTGTGTGCATTAGTGGTGGTCGCAGGGGCTGACAGGGCACATTGACAGCCTCACTTTTGTCAGTCTATCCCCAGGTAGCTGCAGAATTTAACTGCAGTATCTGGACTTAGAAAGTTAAAAAACATACTTCAGAACATTCTCTGTGGAGATAGATACGTTTCCATGGAAACAAGCAGGGGGAGACCCTCCTCAAAGGCCAAACAAGAATCAGTTTTGTGGTGATGCGAGCCCACTCTGAGTAAAGATGCATGTTTTTATGTCTTTCAGTGCAATAAACCCAAAAAAAAACCCACATCCTTTTTTGCCTATTTTGGTGAAAAGGTAAATTACCATTTAATTTTTTGCAAGAGCGCTGGCTCAGCACTAGACCCTCCATCTGATTGACAATATTTTGTTGTACAACTTCCATTTAAGTTCTAAGTAATGTCAAATTAATCTTTATCTCAAAAATAGCAATTGTCTGAGGTTTACATATCGGAAATGCCATTATGAGACTGTGATGTTGTGAAACCCACTGAAGAATAGATCATTTCAAACGTATGTGCAACACTAAACTCATAAGACGCAGAGATGCCTGAGTGATGACATTTAAAGACAACATTTTTTTTACGGTTTGACGCCAAAGGAAATACAACACAGTGGGAGATGAAATGATGGTGATAGCATGACTAGACTCCAGTGCATAGAATATATTTCAAGTACATATGATAAACCATATATATATATATATATATATATATATATATATATATATATATATATATATATATATATATATATATATATATATATACATATATATATATATATATATATATATATATATATATATATATATATATATATATATATATATATAAGAAAGAAAATGTGCTGTTGAGTTTGTGCTACACCTCTTGCTCTTTAAGGAATTACGGGTCCAAGGGTTATTTATATATAGGAACCAATTGAGGTGCTCAGGATGCCTCCTAGACGTCTCCCTAGGGAGGTGTTCTGGGCATGTCCCACTGGGAGGAGGCCCTGGGGAAGACCTAGGACACGCTGGAGGGACTATGTCTCTCAGCTGGCCTGGGAACACCTTGGGGTCCCACCGGAGGAGCTGGAGGACGTGTCCGGAGTGAGGGAAGTCTGGGAGTTCCTGCTTAGACTGCTGCCCCCGCGACCCGGCCCCGGATAAGCGGAAGAAAATGGATGGATGGATGGGTTATTTATACAAACAGAAAACTTTGAAACTTGTGTCAGTATTTATTTCATGTGGAAATGATCAATAATTACAATAATAAGATATTAACCATAACCCAGGTCAACAAATCAGCAATCTGACAGTTACACAGCACTTTCCACCATAGAAGTCTGAGCTGTCCTCCAGCTCTGTTTAACTATAGGGATTCTAGAATGCTGTCTCGATAGATTCTAGAACCACTAATCACGGCTGTGTTCTGAGCATAGACTCAGACTAAAGACTATAAATGGACATAGTTAATGCACTAGCCACCGCATTCCAAATAGGAACTGAGCATGGATGTGCTTTTGGCTCCATCGACTCTGGCTCAAATTCATTTTACATAGAAAAATTGCCACCCCTCACTCTGTAACTGCTGCAGTGAGCCTCATCATTTCAGTCTTAAAATGTTTGTATTAACCCATTTTACATGATCCTGGTGTTTTTATTTTTGTGATTTTATCTGTGAATCAACATATGAATATTAATAACAGATAAATCAGGTGCCTTCTTTCCTCGAAGTCACTCCTGCTAGCCTTAGCAACAGGTTTCATTGACAGCTTTGCTAAGCACCAAACGCTAAAGTACACAAAAAAGGCACAATGGATAACTTGCAACCACTATTCTGACAAGTCACAAGACACAGAGCGATGATAGACAGTCTGTCTGATGAACTGCACAAGGTTCAGCAGGAGCAGAATGCACAAAAACTCCAATCAACATCCAACTTCAGGAACAAATGGTCCACCAAAACAAGCATCTTAGGTTTTTAGATGAAGAGAGGGCTTTACTCCAAAGCCAAGTGTCAGATTTACATTTCTAGTTGCAGGTGGAGAGGAAAATGAGGTTTGATCTAGGAAAAAGCATACATGAGCTCGCCAATCAGACTGAAACCTTGAAAGAGAACACCAAAAATACTTTGCTCCCTGAAAGCATTGATCTCATTGAGAATACTGTAAAAGATCAGCTCAAAAAGTCGACAGTCGACCTCACAAATGAGATCACATCTGAGATGGAGAATCGTCTCTGAAATTCGTGAGATGGAGTACAAAAACAAGCTCCAAGATAGATTAAGACAGGAAAACTGGGCTCAAGCCATTGGATACTCCAGATTTGTGCCCACTCAATCCTCTCAAACAGGAACGTCCTCCACATCACATCACAACTCCCACATTTGGCACACCAATTGCGACTAGCCCCACAAGAAAGGAAGCGAGACTAGGTACGCCTTCCCAAACCCCCAAATCATCAGGACCAGAGGAGACCACAATGAGTGTTTCTCCAAAGCCATCTACAAGTGGGTCATCAAAAGTTAAGACTCCCACACGAACAGTGGAGTCAAGTGGGATAAGCCTCCCAGAAGCCTCCAGATAATATGAAAAAAAAAACCTTGTAAGAGCGTGTCTCCAAAAATAATTAGACCTACTTGGTGTTATGGTCCTGGGCCTTAAGTTCCTTTTTGTTGTTTGTATTTGTATATTTTGTTTATTGTGTGTCCCCAAGTCTTCTTTTTCCCCTTAAACATGGCTGCCGGATCCCTGGGCTGTGATTGGAGGACCTTCAATCAATTCAATTCAATTCAATTCATTTATTTTTGTAACGCTCAAAATCACAACAGTTGTCTCGAAGGGCGTTCATGTTTTGGTTGATGGGGGAAACCGGAGTACCCGGAGGAAACCCATCCAGACACGGGGAGAAACATGAAAAACTCCACACAGAAAGGCCTGGGTGACCCGGGGATCGAACCAAACCCTCTTGCTGTGAGGCATGAGTGATGCCACTCAGCCACCGTGCTGCCTACACACAGAAACAAAGCAACAGGAAAAATCAGACAAAACAAGAAAAATCGGCCAGGCGAGGAGGAGGAAGACCAGACGAGGAGGAGGAGAGCCGGGCGAGGAGGATGAGAGCCAGGCGAGGAGGAGGGCCAGGCGGGGAGGAGGAGAGGGTCCAGCTGTCATCGGGGCATCTGAAAGAGTTACACTCCACAGGGGAAGTGGGACAGGGGACAACATGTGAATAGCATTGCTGATGAGAGAATAGGACAAAGCAGAGGATAGTGCTCAGGTTGCCATACTTCCCCCAGCTTGTTATCTCCTACTGCAGCCTATCTTATCCCGGGTTTTAATGTCCCTAACTCCCTCACTATGTAACTTGGTCATAAGCTATACCGAAGAGGAAGGTTTTAAGCCTGGTCTTAAATACAGAGACTGTGGGGCCTGTTTAACATCAGCAGGGGGTTGATTCCATAGCACAGGAGCTTGAAAACTGAATGCTCTCCCTCCCACTGTACTTTTGAACACTCTAGGAACCACTAATAGTCCTGCATTCTGAGAGCGGAGTGCTCTGTTTGGCTGGTACGGGACAATAGCATCTTGCAGATAGGATGGGGCCATACCGTTTAGGGCTTTGAATGTCAGGAGGAGGATTTTGAATTTGATTCTAAGCTCGACAGGAAGCCAGTGCAGATATTTTAGTACAGGACTGATGTGGTCTCTTCAATCAAGCCTCGCCCATCTCCAGCCGCCTCCCTCCCCATTTAAGAAGATTGGGGACACCTGCTCGTGGCTGCTGGCCTGGAGTGGCCAGTATGCCTTTGTGTGTGTAATCTCATTCACTCAGTCACCACCGGGGGTAGTGGCTTTTGTCTTGAGACACTTTGATAGTCAGTTCTGACTGTGTTTGTCTGTGCGCAAGATTTTGTTACTGTAAAATATGTGTTTAGTTACGTCACCTTTTTGTTGTTTTTTTTTTGTTTTTGGTTTAATCCCTTGCAAGGAACCTTTGTTTATGTTTAGTTCCCTTTTGTTTCGTTCACCCATACATACCTGTTAATTAAATTGCCTCTTATTTTAACATTTTTCCCATCTTGGTTCTTTTTTTTGTTACTTCCCTCCCCCACACGAGCTGGGTTGTAACACTTCGTCAGGAAAGACTCAACAAATTAATGTCCTAGAAGTTTACCCTCAAAGACCAAAAACTACAAGACAGAATGACTTGTGTACAACTGGAGCTACACTGACAATGCCTCCCAATAAAACTAGAAGCGTGTCCCCGAATAAGTGGCAGACACCAGCAGAGGAGCTTAAACCAGAAGAAATGTGTCTTTTGAGTCACTTATCAAAACCAGAAGTTCTGCTAGATCGTGTAAAAACTCCAACACATCAGGAAACCAAAGGGACTGAGGTAGCGAGCATTCGGACAGTCTCAAAAGATACATCTAGGGAAAATGAGACTCAATCAAAATGTATGGGCCCTCGAGAAGTGTCTACAAAAAGCAATGGAACATCAACTCAGAAGATTGCTTTGAGCACATCTCAGATACAAACTCCAAATAGGTCTTAGACACAAATACAGGAGAATGTTGGTCATGAAATGGTGATCCCAAAAGTTGTCATCATCCCTGACCTAAGCCCTAAGAGAAAGGAACAGTGTTTGAATGTGTCTACCAAACCATCTCGAAGTAGGAGCCCAACACAAAAGGAGACAGATCCTATTGGAACTACCATGACGGTTTCTCCAAATAAGTCCAAAGATGAGGTCAGACCCTCACAACAGGAGGGTACACTTGAAAAAGTTCTGTTAAATAACTCTCCTTCAACCTCGAGAACCTCAAATTCAGAACCCATTACAAAGGCATAAATTGCATAGGTTTGTCTCAAGGAAATGAAAGCCCCAGACCAAGAGAGAAGACTCAACAAGCAAGTGACCTAAGATTACATCAAAAAAGCTCACAAACAACAGAGGATATAGTAACCACAGAATCTGGATTGTCTCAGAAAAAGTCAAAAACGTCAAGGCCAGAGGAGCAAGAACCAACAGAAAGCATATGTGATAAAGCACTAAGGCCATTCTCTCTAAGAACCTTAAATCAGGAGACAAGTCCAGCTGAAATGAAACCAATGGAGAAAATATCAAGAGGTAAATCTCAGGAGGAGGCTGAGCAACAAGAACGCACCTGCCACAATCTTCTACAACCGTAACACTGGACCCTCTCATTGAAACCAGTGCGAGAGTCTACAAAATGAAAAAGCACAGAATCAACAACTGAGAGGACACTGTTGCTGCTAACCCTAAATCTAATTCTCATTTATTGTATTTACAAAATAATAATAAAAGCTTAAGCAGTAGCAAAATTAACAAAACCTCATGATCCTCCAACTACAGAAACAAAGCGTCCATCACAACAGCCATCTTAGGTGTTTAGAAGAAGATAGGGCTTTACTCCAAAGCCAAGTGTCAGGTTTATAGGTCCAATTACAGGAGGAGAGGAAGATTTGATCTAGGAATAAGAATCAACAAGTTTACTAGTCAGGTTGAAACTTTGAATGAAAGTGTTAAAAATACTTCGACCTCTGAAACCCTTATCTGATTGAGGATGCTATCAACGATCAGGTCAAAAAATCAAATGTCGACATCAAAAATCAGGTGAAAAAAGTAAGTTGCTTCTAACGCTAAAGGTAAATCACAACTATTCCTATAGCAAAATTTCACATATTACACTCTCATTTGTTGTATTACAAAAACCTTTTGCTGTATTTGAATTGAATTTTGAATGTGTCTATGTGTATGTATATGCATGTATGTGTGTATCTATGTGTATGTACATGTGTATATGGAATATATATGTATATATGATATGTATGTGTGTGTATATATATATATATATATATATATATATATATATATATATATATATATATATATATATATATATATATATATATAGTGTGTTTGTATGTGTATGTATATATGTTTGTATATCCTCTTTTTTCTTGCTTAAAAAATTTATTTAAGGAAAAATAAAGTCTGATTACTCTGACACACTTGGCTTTCTACAGAATCTTTTCTAACCACTCAACTTTTTTACTTTGATAGTTCCACTTTGCTGCAACCAACGAGACTCAATTTTATCGACACAGTGCTTGATCATTACTCTGAAATGTCCATAATATGCATTATACAATTAATTTCTCTTTTAGTTTACAAACCAATTATCCAATCAAAAAGGTGAATGAGCTCCTCACTTTGGGTGGCCAAGACACTGATGATGTCACATGAATGCAAGACACACATGATCCAAAACAGCTACATCTAAATCTGTGCTTCAGTGGTCTATGTAATTTCCAGTAGTTGGTGACATGCATCTGCAGGACAGGTCTGAATACAACGTGTGGATACCTGTTAGAAACCTCCACCTCTCCACCCCCTCTAGATGCTGCCTTTCAAGATTTCCCATCCTCTTTCTCACCAACTTCACAACATAAATTATGTCATTACTGTCAAACTTCATCATGTTTTCTGTTGTGTTTCCCTTTATTTCATCCCACCCATTGTGTTTTCCGTGGGCTGTGCTTGGTTCGTAGGTGCTTTGCGATCTCGACCTCCCAGTGTCAAGTTGAAACGCTCGTCTTCAAAGTGCTGTCAGTTAACGACATGTACATGGTTCACTCGGAGGGGAATGCTGCTTGAAAGACCCTGATTTCACGCTCATTATTCAGACACTTTTTTTTTTTTCTTTTGCGATGCATGTTCCAACCATGAAAGACAAGTGGTCTGCCCACACATCCATGTACACAGATGTAGTTAATATGCATGTACCGAGGAGGCAATAAGGGCACTTTTGAAGAACCACAGAGGCATTTCAACTATAGGGACAAGTTTCATCAATGGAAACGCTGTCAGATTCATAAAACATGCATGGATAAGCCATGTGTTTCTGCTTTGTATTGTTAAAGGAACTGTTTGTAGCCATGCTATGCTGTTCCAGGCCTGTCACGATAACAAGTTTTGATGCACGATATATAGCTACAGAGAAATATTGTAATAAATAATAATACTGAACACTTTATGATACAATAACAATAATGCATAATACAGTGGCCCCATGTTTATTGCGGGGGTTACGTTCTAAAAATAACCCGCAGTATTCAGCTTTATTTTTTACAATTATTATATATATTTTCAGGCTGTAAAACCCCTCATCACACACTTTATACACTTTTCTCAGACAAGCATTAACATTTTTTTTCTCATATTTCTCTCTTGTTTAAACACTCTCAAAGTTCAAAGTTCATAGTTTAAAAAAACAATAAAAAATAGGTGCTTTTGTCGGTGAAGAACATTTCATCGACATTGTGGGTTTTGTCGGGGTGAAAACTTGCAAACATACAGCACTTCACAGTCACACTGCGATCAAACATTTATGTAAATTCAGCTGAATGCATTCTGTACTGTACAGGAGACACGGCACAGAGGAGACTGACGGACAATGGTCTACAGTCCCTTAGCCAATCAGGACGCAGAACACAATGCGCGCTTATACTCTGTAAAACATAGTCACGGGCAACTGTAATCCCTGTAAACCATATTTAAATAGGCAGTATCAATGAAAAAGTGTGGACATAATTAACCACTAACTTGCCATAGAAGTCACTTATTCAAGCTTTTACAGCTCAAATCATATTGTATTATAACAAAAGTAGTCTAAATATCCCAACTTTTGCTGCAGAATTTGCACACATGATAAATATTCAGCCACAAAACAGATTGTTCCAGTTATCATTTATTGAATGATAAGTTGATATAGTAATTATCATGACAGGCCGACTCTTGCAGTTACAATTACAAGTGAATATATGTTGCCAGTATCTAAACCTGTTGATAGAAGACACATACAAGTTTTTCCTCATTCTCTGTATATACCGCAGCAGTAGAGGCAATGATTGGCTGCAGGTGCTGGGCTGAGGATTCAGATCATAGAGATTTCTTTAACATTTTAACCAACTTAAAGAAATCTCATCACTGAAACATCCCACCCAAATGAGAGACTCGTTTGGGGCTCATTCTGCTTTCTAATTGGATAATCATCTTGATAATCTAAACACCAAATGATAACATAAATAACATGTCCAATATTTGTGTAGCCAAGAATAAATCAGCATTACAACAGTTATGGGGTACACATTATAATAAAGTACTGTCACTGTCCACAAGTGAGTGGATTTAAGAATGAAGAGACAACTTAATATTTCTTATTTAGAAAAAATGTGCCTTTTAAAACTCTTTCAAAAGAGAACGTTACGAGCATCAATAATTTTGCAAAGGAACTCTTCACTTTGTAAAATGAGGGAGTAATAGACTGCAAATTACTTTTAGTCGGCTAAGGATCTAGCAGATACACAGGAACTATTTATATTAAGGCCAATGTCTTTACTTTTTTATCTTGCTGTACCTTATGTTTATCTATATACACAACTGCCTAAAAATTGACACAAGCATTCACCCTGGAACTCTAAGGTTTTCAGTTTGAGTCTTGTTGAAATACATACTGTCATAAGCCCCACTTACACATAGTTCCCGATAAATTGCTGAGTTCAAAAGGCCAGAACCAACAGTGACCCCATTCCTACATGTACCAGACCAGAACATTGCTGGATCTGCTCTGTTTGGCATCCTTTAAACTGAATGAGAGTGGAACGCAAACATGTAGTACTGGGGGTTTTCAGATTGTACAATGTGATGATGTCATATTCCCAGATGGGGGCAAGAGACAGGTTTCCATATTGATTACATTATACTTTGACATGAAATATCCAAAATATCCAAAAGGTAAATGCGCAAATGTTCAACCTGACTATTTATTTATTAGACCAAGTGACTTCAACAATAACTTTAACTGTCACCCATCTGTATTAAATATCATTGGCCTATAGAATGTTGTGGTGTCATCTGAAACCCAGAAATAGCCAGGAAATCAAGCTCGTAACCAAGGAAACCTAACAAAAAAAAAAAGAAAACTGTGAGAAATAACAATATGGTAGAAGACAATTCAGTGATTTTTGGCTCACTGTTTCCTTTTCCCCAAATGTTAATTGCACTGCGTATTACAATGCCAGTACACATAGCATAAAAAAAACACTGTTTCATCCCCATAGGAGTATTTGTCCTCTGCATTTGGCCCATCGCTCAATACTGCTGTAGCAACCTGTCAGTGGACCCATCTGCTTGTGCTAGGGATTACTTTAGCTGGATTATTTGACCTATTATGCATGTTTTGGGTTGAAGCCCACCTAGACACAGTGAGTCCCTCTAACCCGGGGGGTTTTACTCATTTTGCTAATTTGTGGGTTAAAAACCCCTTCACATTCCGGGTGATTTTGGTGAAATTGCCTTTGTTCTGACCTCTCCAAATTAAAATAATCACCATTATTGAACCCTCAGTAGTAAATGCACAAGTTTGGGGTCTTTGTAAAGGTAACACCCTATAGTTTTACCCACAGGTGTCAGAATCACTGTAAGTTTGTCTGCTGAGCATTTATACACTTTGGAACACACATTAAAAAAAAAAAAAAAATTTCTCATCCTCGCCAAAAATGTTTTTGTGAAAATGAAGGTGTTGAAAGCTGCAGTAGGGAGCTGGGGCCAAAATTCACCATACCTCAACTGACAAGATTGTTGACCACTTACATTTCAAATTTGAGGTCAATACCTATAGAAATGAGAGTTTTACAATCATTTTATCACGAGTAAGTCCAGGCCTCTCTAAACCTATCCGAATGAAGACATTTGGAGAACGTTTGGAAAAAGTGCAATACCTTTTGAATGTTTCAACTCACAGACATCAGTGAGGGCTCTACTGAAAACTCACACTGAGAGGAATCTGTATCTGCACACCCAGCTGCTCTATTACTGTACATTTATATATCATATCAAAACACAATATAAAATGTATATTTGTATATAAAATACAGTCAAAACAAGTGCTATGGGTCAAAATAAATATATATTTACAAACCACACACTGCAAACAATCAACAAACACACACTTCAAAATGTAAACAAACACACACTGGAAACTAAGAACAAACTGTACATGATTGTACAGTAAGACGGTCATTCTGCAACAGTGGCTCAGTGGTTAGAGCTTTGGTCCCGCAACCTGAAGGTTTGAGTCCCACTCGGACCAAATTCTGTCATTGTGTCCTTAGGCAAGACACTTCACCCACGTGGTGCGTGATGATTGGTGGTGGTCGGGGGGGCGCAGATTGGCATTTGCTAATGCTAATGATTACACATGATACACATTTGACCCACAATTAAGTCAATAGCAGAATAAACTACGCTTACCGATCAGGAACATCATCCAGTCCATCAGCACATAAGGTCCTCTGCTCCTGAGTCCACCATGAGATCTTCACTCAGTTCCATGAACCGCTCCGGGTCCAGATGCCTCTAGTTTCACTTGTACAAACATCCACAGTGTCCTCGGTCAAGTACTTCCTTTGTTTTGTCTGTTTCGTCATGTTTAAAACGCAAAATTGCTGCGTAAAATTACACAATACGCACACGTTATTTTACGCACGGATCTTTATATCCAGCCTCGGCTTTTTACGCGACGGACCGCGGGTGGCCCGTCAGAACGCTAAGTGGTTAAGTTGTCGGCGCTCAAGTGACGGAAATGTAACCGAGAGAATCCGGTCATTTTTCAAAATAAAAGATTTTTCAAAATAAACAATTGTTCAGACTCAGATAAAAAATACAATGGAAATAATTAATTATTTCTTGGACGGCCGGTGGCCCGGTACCAATTGATCCACGGACCGGTACCGGTCCACGTCCCGGTGGTTGGGGACCACTGACATAGAGGATTCTGTCCCAAAATTTACAAGAGCAGCACAGGCCTTTATCAAGCTCATTTCACATCAGCACTTGCACCAACAAGCAGCGATCGAACTGAGCAGACCGAACACAGAGACAATAATGTCAACGAAAGACTGGGCCGACTATACTCCTGAAGAGGACGAACTCCTCTACACCCAGGAGTTCGACCTCATAAAGGAGCTGGCAAAAACATCCCAAATGCCAGAAAGTTTGGACCAGACCACAGTCCAAAAGGAGGTCAAAACCTTTATGACTGTGGAGGAGTTGAAAAAGGAGGAGTTTGAGCGTTTGGACGCGCAAAACCTGCTGCAAAAAACATCAACTGGTGAAACTATGCAGCAGGAGATAGAGCGGCTAAAACAACAGGTTGTCCAAGAACAACAGAGAAGACAAAAAGCAGAGGACGAGATCAGAATGAATCTGCTTATGTCTAAACTGGAGATGGCCCCAAAAGCTGCAGAAGACAAAGCCAGAGAAGAGCATCTGGTGAAGGAGCTCGAACAACTTAAAAAACTCCACGAAAAATGCTCTGTTGGATATGACAGCCAACAGAGGCAGAAAGAATCAGACGAGATGGGGATGACTCTAGTTTTGTTGAAACTGGAGATGGCGTCGAAAGCTGAAAAAGCCAAAACTAGAGAGGAAAGTCTAGTGAAAGAGCTGGATGAGCTTAAGATGCTAAGAGAAAGAGAGAGGGAGGAGTCTGCTAAAATGATCAAACTCGCAAAAGAGGAGAATGATCAGCTAAAACACACCGTGGACAAAACAAAGCTGTCACTGTGGAAGCAAGCTGAGGGTTACAAGTCGATCTTGCAACAAAAAGAGACAACAAATGCAGCTCTTATTGAGAAAAATGCTCAATTGGAGACTGCACTGGCATACATTAAACAAGAGATGTCTGCATTTGTAAAACTGTCTCAAGAGCAGGACCTAAAGCTGCAAGAGTGCGCTCAACAAAAGGTCCTGATGGTGCAACAACTGCAGGACAAGGAAAAACAGGTTCATGATTTGGAGGAGGCCCTAGAGAACTCCAGGAACTGGGAAACCAAAATGAACCTGCAGTTTCAACAAATTCAGACCAAACTTGAAGATGTGGAAACCCTGACCCAAAACCTAAGGCAGAAGGTACAGCAGGAGAATTTCAAAAGTCTCAAACTACAGTGCGAGAACTCAACCATTTTAACCCAGCATGAGAAACAGAAGGAGGAGCCGAGGGAGGCAGCGGAACAGCACACCCTCATAGTGAAAAAGAATACTGTGCTTGAGCTGAAGATGAAAATGGCTCAAAAACAGTGCTCCCTGCAGGAAGAAAAGTGTAATGCCCTTAAACATGACCTGAAGAAGGAAAAGGAACAGCGCTACCTGCAGGAGGAGAAGTGTAGTGCACTTGAGCTCGAGCTGAAACAGGCCAGAGTACAGTGCACCCTGCAGGAGGAAAAGACTCTTGCACTTGAAAACGACCCGAAGAAGGAAAATGTACAGCGCTCCCTGCTGGTGAAAAAGAATACTGTGCTTGAGCTGAAGATGAAAATGGCCCAAAAACAGTGCTCCCTACAGGAAGAAAAGTGTAATGCGCTTGAACGAGACCTGAAGAAGGAAAATGAACAGCGCTGCCTGCAGGAAGAGAAGTGTAGTGCGCTTGAACGAGACTTGAAGAAGGAAAATGAACAGCGCTACCTGCAGGAGGAGAAGTGTAGTGCGCTTGAACGGGACCTGAAGAACAAAAATGTACAGCACTCCCTGGAGGCAGAGAAGTGTAGTGTGCTTGAGCTCGAGCTGAAAAAGGCCAAAGAACAGTGCGCCCGGCAGGAGGAAAGGAGAAATACACTTGAATAGGACCTAAAGAAGGCAGAGGAACAGCGGACCCTGCTGGAGCAGTTGAGCAGTGTTCTCGAGGAGGAGCTGGAAAAGAAACGGAGGAAAAAGTGGTACAGAAGGCTGCTCTGCCAGTAGACTCTTTTTTGCTCACCTGACCTCATCACAAAAGCATAAATAAATAAGCATAATAAAAACTGAATGTAGTATTCTTTATTATGTTTTAAACCTCTGAGTCATTTGCATTTTATTTATTTTTTAACAAATATGCATTCTTGGCATTTATTGATAATAGAGCAGGTCACATTTTTGTGATTAGTTAATTGATAAAATTAACACTCACATTGGCATTTGCCATATAAATAAATCATAAAAGAACCAGTCTTTTGAACGGCTCTTTGAAGATAACAGATCTAAAAGAATTGGATCCCACAAAGGAGCCGCAAGTCCTATCACTAGTTGCAGTCAGAAAGTACCTGTAGGCTATTTATACTGTCACACAGTAGTCATGTTGTTGGCATATGTTGGTGAAAAGTGTAGGTGTATCATCAGTACTGAAATCTAAAAAAAAAACATAATTTAAAAAGTAAAGACGTTACCACTACCCAGTAACACATTTTTAATATCTCACAAAATGGTTTAAATCTTAAGAACACCAGCTTCTACCAGCCTCTACTATGTAACTTCTAGGTTAAGTTTACTCAAAAAATAAATAAAAGGTTTGTGTAGTATTGTATTGTATTAGGAAATAAACTGTACATTTGGGAACACTGATCCGTTGCTTTAATAAAAGACATTTATTTTACTCACACCATTTACAGTTACAAAAACACTAAGTTTATCTTTAATTACATTCCAAACTCCCTCTCCCAAACCAGCTGTATTTTTTTTTTTAAACCTCTGGGAGAAATGAAAGTTAATCATAGAGTTTTATATGACATCTCAACATTCTTGGACTCCTCCACTTGAGGCAGAGACTCACCAGAAACATGCAAACTTTACAAAGAAAGGCCTGGCCAGGAGTCTTACAGAGAACCTCCTTGCTGTGAGTTGAGAGTGCTAGCCAAGTACAAAGTGAGACCCTTTAACTCGAAATAAAGATAACTCAGCAGTTCAGATGATTAGTTCCAAATAAAAAAGCCACTTAGATCACTGCGTAACTTTTCTGCTGGAGATTGTCCCTCTAATGAAGTTACATAGTGAGTCAGGAACAGTTTCAGCTTGAAACTTTAGCCCCGCCCACTCATTCCTTTCTGCCACTTTGATATTTGACCGTGACACAAAAACTACTGTGTCATGCAGTAGTTTGTCCTTCTCCAATCTCTGCTCACTATTTGTTTTTTTTGTCACTCTTAAAAATGCAGAATCAAAGAGTCTGGGATAGTATCGGGCAGTTGGTTTTGCACGATTCTTTGTGACAATGTGCCTGATTCGAAAAAAAAGGAGACCCACTCAGTCACATCTGTATTTGTTATGTTAGATGAATAGATGATAAGTTATAGGCTCATTTGTTTCTTATTTTGCAGCGTGTACCACACAATGCAACATGTAAAGAGTATTTATCTTGACAAGAATACATTAAAATCTGGCACAGGCCTTTTAAATTGGCTTACCTCACTTCACATCTCTACCATCATTCTCTTATTAGCATGCCTATTTAATGCTGTATTTCACATTACAAGAGCTCCCGCCCCTTTAAGACAATCTTATACCATTATTAGCTTGAGTGTGTATTTTCTGCCCTCTCATAGAGCTGTGTTATCGAGCTGCAGTGGAGTAGCTATAGCTTTATTGGCTGGGGCACAATCAGAGCTAATGTTGAGCAGTTGCTTGTGTGTAAAATCAATGCTCGCTGGTCGGAGTGCTGCACGCCGTTGGCTAATTGATTCCTCTCTTTGTGTGAGGGCGGCTTCTCTGTGAAAACTAATAGAAGAAATGTTTGTGTTTTTCAGCATGTTGTCAATGCCGCATGGGTCATTTAAATCCCTTAACTAGGCCTGTGTAATGTGTTCAGCCCTCAAAGACTTTAGTTTTAATCATCGGACTAACTGGATTGTTCTTCAGTTCAACAAGTGGGCTTCTATTAATCAAGTGGTCAAAATCAAGATACAAGTCAATGGAGTGTGTTGTGACTGTACACTAAATAATGCACAGTATGATTAACCTCCATCTGGTCAAGGGTGCTCAAAGTAAGGCCCGAGAAGAGGTGAAGACTGAGAGCGAACCAGTATATTTATCTAATTAAAAGGTACATCACATAACTTTCTGGAGGTGGCCCGTCACCAGCATGATTCCATTGAAATAGAAAGGTAAAATCATATTCCGTAGCATTCTTCATGGAGAGGATATAAACAAATGAGGAAAAATGGCTTTAACTTCAGTCTTTTTTGTCTATAAAGTTACACGTGGCCCACGCTAATACATCATTTTTGCTTTAAAAAAAAAGTAAAAAAAAAAAAAAAAGTCTGGGTACTCCTCCTTGGGCACTTTTAACCAATTTGCACTGTAGATGCCCTCTGCTTCTGACAAGTAGCATCTACAAATGGAGAACGTATATTTTTTTTTAGAGGAATGACACCTCACTTTAGCTATGACACTGTAAAAGCTATGTTGATGTGGCTGTAAAAATTTACTCTTAATTGGGAATCAATTTATTAGATTTATTTAGCCTAGTACCCAAGTTAGGGGGTACTTGGAGCGTGGGACAAAGCTAAGGAGGTACCCAAGACAAAAAATACTGGGAACTACATTTCCTGACCAGCCAGTCCCTTCTGTAGTCTGTTTGAATCCAAAAAAAGTTTCAAATTGGACCATAGAGCATGAAAAAACACCATCCAAACTTGGGGTAGCATCAAATGACATGTCCTCTTGAAAATTCTCGTATCATTCAGAATATGTAACTTCTTTTGCCTGAGATTAATAAGTCTGGTGCTTCGACAGTTGATTTTGCAGAAATTAACTCTGTATCTCAGTCCACTGTGCCTTTTTTTTTTTTTTGGCTGTAAGTCGGCATATTTCGTTTGACACAAAAGGCCTGTCAATCACTCCCCTTGAAATCAGGAAGAGAGGACACGGTTTGTCAAAGTGTGCGGTTCTGGCTAGTGATGCACGGGTTCCAGCTTTACCTGTTCTGATACCGATGTCAGCAGATACCATTTCAACGACTGATAACAACAATAACTTAAAACAAGAATAAATTAAGTCAAAACAAATGTGTTATGTAGCTGTTATTTATACCTGAAGTGACTATAGAACAACTTTGTATAAATAGAAATTCAAACATTCTGAGACTTTCTGGGCCAACTACGACCAGTAAATAGTCTTGTTACTTCGATGTATGTGTCCAACCAGGATATGAGCTAAATTGATATTTGGAAGCCGAAACCTTATCTGACTTTTTTTCAGCATCGGTGCATCCCTAGTTTTGGCTGGTCAGGGAAGGAGCCCCTGGAGTAAGTTCCCATGATTAGCTTAGTAAGGCAATAGAAATACCCTTTTAAAAGTGTGTTTTTTTGCACATTTGACTTTTGAACACATTAGAGGCAATTACTTTATAAAGGGCCCTATTATTAAGCCCAGTTCTACCCCTGGGCCCAAGAGTAATAGCTTTTACAGTTTCACCATTAAAAAAAAAAAAAAAAAATAGAGCTCTGTTTAGTTTCCCTGCAGTGCATGTTGTATAATCGTCTAATTAACAGAAAACTAATGTTTCTCTTCGTCTGAACCACCTTTCCACTACAACACAATGGCGCATGCTTTTACCAGTCCTGCCAGCTAAACCCATCGACTCCACTAATTGAAATGTGCAGACTTGCGGTAAAAGGGAAATTCAATTCAATAGACTCTGAGCAGAAATCAATTGCAGTTATTGCAGTGACAGGAACAGAAGCAGGTGGCATTAAAAATTCAGGGGGTGTCTTCAGATAATGGGAGCAGACACGCGGGCCGTAGTCTAACATTGCAGGCATTGTCAAGCTGTCACCAAGCAGGAGGCCGTGGGCATTCAAACCAGCACCGACACTTTATTAGATACATGGAGACGGGCGCAGGACAGAAGCGTATCTTCAGGCTGGGGTGCGTACAGTGCGGGTTGCCAGATTTTCCGAGAGCAGAGAGAAAGTAACCAGACCAACGGAAGAATTACCAACACAGTTAAAGAAGAGTTATTTTGCGTCTTTGAGGTATCAATTCCTATCAAATTGCATATTTAGATCACCGTTTACCTTTTATTGTTTTGAAAATCCAATACTCACCGAAAACAGCTTATGAACCTGTTTTATAAGTTTCAGTCCCCTGCTCCTCTGCTGCTACACAATAGGGCCTGGGAGCAATCACAAGATGATGCAAACAGGCACCGATGACATCTGTAGTGCATCCGGAAAGTATTCACAGTGCTTCATTTTTTTCCACATTTTGTCATGTTACAGCCTCATTCCAAATTGTTTTAAATTCATCTCTTAACTCAAAATTCTACACACAATACCCCATAATGACAATGTGGAAAAAATGAAGCGCTGTGAATACTTTCCGGATGCACTGTAAAATCTCTTCAGTACACATGTCATTATCGTAATTTTTATCACAAACTGCAGTATTTATCTGAAACAAAACAAGCGTCCGAGCTCTACTGAAATAAACCCCAAAAAGAAGCAACTAGTTAAATGCGGTGTGTTGCTGCTGAACAAAGGCTAATGAGATTTTTAATAGCATAGACGGTTTTAAAACAGTAACAGCTTCTATTTAGGCTATTATGAGCTCTATTGATGTGAAACAAAACTGAAAAAAATGGCTGAAAGTCACCTGTTTTATGACGTGAAAGTGCTTCTCAGTATTTGTGAGAAAAAGTTGTCAAAATTTGCAAGTGACCAACAAAAAAGAAGCCCAAAGTTACTATGAAAAAGCAAACTTGGCAATTCTAGTAACATTTATAATACATGATGTGAAGGAACACATTAACAACAACCTAGCTTTTTACAGTGGGAAACATGCCATAATAATAATCCTCTTGTTTAGGTACAGTCCTGTCCAAGTCTAACTCAAGATCTCCTGGCAGGGGACAGAGGACACATTTACGAATAGGGTCTTGAAGTATATCGTACATCCTTTATGTACTAAAAAGACATTATGGAATGGAACTCAACTTTTTTTTTGAATAACCAGTTTTGTCCATGTCTGGGTTAAATGGGGCAGAGAAAAAAAAAAAGACAAGTTAGTGAAGACGGCTCTAAGGCTCATCGCGCCTCCAAGAACAAGCAAGTACTGATGGACTTTACTCTTGCAGTCGACTGAATCTAAATTGGATGCTTTTTCGACCCTGGTTTTGGTTTCTAGCCCACTTAGCTGGTAGTTTATTTCTCACTACGTGCACTGCTAACAGCTCTAGTGTCCTTGAGCAAGACACTGAAAACTTTTCCTGTTCTGGAATATGTCATGTTGTTTGGATGTATTTGTGGTGGTCAAGACCAAACTACTGTATGGAGACTTTACATTCTACTATTTTTTCACCTCTACTAACACAGCTGCCCTTATCTATCGCTATGGAGATGACCAGGTCAGATCTGTGGAGAAGTTACATCTTTCATTCAGAAATCCATGTTTTTTAGGCAAAAAAAAGTGCAGAGTAAAAAAAAAAATATGCACAGCTAGACAGAACCATTTTGACCCCAAACATTGTCAAAGTCGAGGCCTGTCTTACATCTTTAGGAAGACTGTTCCAGATTTTAGCAGCATGAAACTAAATCGCTGATTCCCCATGTTTAGTCCCGATTCTGGGCACCAGCAGGAGCCCAGTCCCTGAGGTCCTCAAATGGCACTAACATGTAGAAGATGTACTTTGGTGCTAGGCCATGGAGAGACTTGTTTAGTAGCAGAACTGCTTTGAGTTACAAGAAACCAGTGCAGAGAAATGAGCACAGGACTTATGTGCTTGTCCTTCTTGTTTCTCATCAGGGCCCGAGCATTAGCGTTCTGGATGTACTGCAGTCTTAAGGCTTGTTTGGAGAGGCCAGTGAGTAGGTCATTATGATAGTGTAGCTCACTAGAGAGAAATGCATGGATAAGTCTCTCCAACCTGGTTTAGACAGTATACCTTTGATTTTTTTGCAATGTTTTTTCAGATGGTGAAAAGCTGCAGATGTTATTGATTGATATTAATGATGTGGCTGTGGATCTTCAAGTCTGAGCCCATACAAATCTGTAACTGAATTAATGCAAGAACATTTAGTTTAATTTCCTACATCGCAATAACATTTCAAGACACAATCAGTTGGCGCACCAGAAAAGTTACATTAAAACAGGGGAAAAAGTAGCATTCTCCATTCATATTATCATGTTTTCTCCCACACCAGACCATGGCCAAACTATGACACATTGGAGACAGTTTCTATTGTCGTCCGATCATATTAAAAACACTCTAACAAACTTTTGATTTCATATCTGCACTTGTCCTTCTTGTCATTCTCCCTACATCACCTTCACATCTCTGTCTTCTCTGTTTCATATAGCACTGCGAAGATAAAGGTGTGTTCAGGGGTTATGGGATTTCCGAGAGCTCAGTGAGTCCACAGTATGTATGTATGTGTCTGTACCTGTGTGGTCCCCTTTCTGCAGTGTAGGAGGGAGAGAGGAGGCGGACATGAAGGCAGCAAGCCCCTAGAGTCTGACCCTCCACAGAGATACTGAGAGATTATTATGAGAAAAAAAACAGCTCCGCGTCGAGTTCAGGGTCCATCGGGGTCTGTGAATCAGAAGGAAGGGCCCTCGATTCAAATGGAAAAACACAAGATGTGCAGGTACAGCCCACACACTCCTCTCTAATGGATCCTGGAGGAAATCCGGTTGGGTCAGATGCTTTCTTCAACATATTCAATGTCTATGGAACAATTCTTCTAATACTCAATATGCCCATCTACAACTTTATTTTCTACCACTACATGATGAGCAATGCAACATTTCCCCATTGGTTTTCATGCAATGTAAAGATCACAAAGGTTAGTTATAATTAAAATATTTTAAAAAATATATTATAATAAATGACTTTTTTAGCTTTTAACAATGCTAGACTCTCATGTCCAATAGACCTGGAGTGTAAAACTATGTAAAAAGACATAATGCTTGGTAAGCATACTGCATTGCTCATAATTTTACTTTTGTCATTGTGAAACCTAATATTGATCTACGAAAACATGGGTACACAACACTTGAAGTTATACCTTTTGTACTATGTGTTAATTGATTTAAATGGCAATCCTTATTTTATTTTAAAATGGTTTTATTTATTCCTAACAGATCGTTGGCAGCTGTTGTTGATAAATGGTTCTCTCGCTGCCCTTAAACAAAGCACAGGTGTCCCACAAGGATATGTGAACTCCCCAGTTTTATTTATACTATACACAAAAGAGTATAGAACACATCCCCAGCAAACTCCATTTTTCTCACTCTGCTCAATGCCAAAGATGGCCCAACAGTGTATTTTAGGGAGATTGACATCTTGGTGCAATGATCATCACTTTTTGCTAAAAGTAAAAAAACTAAGAAGAAATTATCTTTGATCCCAGAGAAGTAACATCACACTACCCTGTGTTCAATATCAATAACGTAATACTGCAAGTGTCCTTGTATAGATATCTAAGCATAGTGTTGTCCAACAACCTGAGCTGGAGTGTTCATGTAGACTGTGATGCCGATTGCATATTCCTGTATTATGCTGCATTTTGGCCAATATTTTGCTCAGATCCAAGAACCAAACCAATAAAGTCTTATGTTGTCATATAAGTGCCGCCTTAACGTGCCTAAACATCATGGGAACTTTTCTAAGCTTCAGGATCACTTAAGAATAAAAAGCAGAGTTGACGGCATTAAAACAAAGCAGAAAAAGAGAAAGCCCCTGAGTCGGCTGCAGACCTCCTCACAGAGTCAGACTTGCCCAACTTGCGTGATATGGGATTTGAGTTGAAATGCTGTGTTTCTGGTCACCCTAAGCCAGAGCTTCTCAATTATTTTCTATCATGCCCCCCCCCCCCCTATAAAGAAGAAAAAATTTCATCCTTATTTGAACTATACATATTGTTGAAACAACTGATTGAACCATTTGATACTGAAAAAATAAAATATAATGGAATAAATAATAGATTAAAATTAAATAAATATCAAAATAATACATTAAAATTAAATAAATATCAAATTGAAACAAATAATTTAGCAATTTGGTACACCACCTTATATGATGCTAACAGTGCTCGCTGGTTTAAGTGACATTGACAAAGCTGATGATGATTGTTGTTAATATTTGGCACGTTTACACTGAAAAAACTCCAGCGTCTTATCAGCGTGACTGAGGTGTAATGAGGTGGCGCCTTAATTCAATTCAATTCAGTTCATTTATTTTTGTAACGCCCAAAATCACAACAACAGTTGTCTCGAAGGGCGTTCATGTTTTTGTTGATGGGGGAAACCGGAGTACCCGGAGGAAACCCATCCAGACACGGGGAGAAACATGAAAAACTCCACACAGAAAGGCCTGGTGACCCGGGGATCGAACCAACCTTCTTGCTGTGAGACATGAGTGTTGCCACTCAGCCACCGTGCTGCCTACACACAAAAACAAAACAACAGGAAAAATCAGACACAACAGGAAAAATCAGACACAACAGGAAAAATCTGACAACACAAGAAAGGAGGAGGAAGACCAGACGAGGAGGAGGAGAGCCGGGCGAGGAGGAGGAGAGCCAGGCAAGGAGGAGGGCCAGGCGGGGAGGAGGAGAGGGTCCAGCTGTCATCGGGGCATCTGAAAGAGATACACTCAACAGGGGGAGTGGGACAGGGGACAACATGTGAATAGCATTGCTGATGAGAAAATAGGACAAAGCAGAGGATAGTGCTCAGGTTGCCATACTTCCCCCAGCTAGTTATCTCCTACTGCAGCTTATCTTATCCCGGGTTTTAATGTCCCTAACTCCCTCACTAAGTAACTTGGTCATACGCTATACCGAAGAGGAAGGTTTTAAGCCTGGTCTTAAATACAGAGACTGTGGGGGCCTGTTTAACATCAGCAGGGAGGTGATTCCATAGCACAGGAGCTTGGTAACTGAATGCTCTCCCTCCCACTGTACTTTTGGACACTCTAGGAACCACTAATAGTCCTACATTCTGAGAGCAGAGTGCTCTGTTTGGCTGGTACGGGACAATAGCATCTTGCAGATAGGATGGGGCCATACCATTTAGGGCTTTGTATGTCAGGAGGAGGACTTTGAATTTGATTCTAAGCTCGACAGGAAGCCAGTGCAGATATTTTAGTACAGGACTGATGTGGTCTCTTCTTTTAGTTCCTGTTAGGACTCTGGCCGCTGCATTTTGGACCAACTGGAGGCTCCTTATAGTACTTTTGGGGCAGGCGGCGAGCAGGGAATTACAGTAATCAAGTCTGGAAGTAACAAATGCATGGATGAGTTTTTCAGCATCGTTTTTAGGTAAAATATTTCTAATTTTAGTTATATTTCGCTGGTGAAAGTATGCAGTTTTATAAGCTAGGTTTATATGGGCTGTGAATGAGAGATTTTGATCAAATAGGACTCCAAGATTTTTTACAGTAGGGCTAGAAGCTATAGCTTCTAGCCCTACTAGAAAATATATAGCTACAGCAAATATATATAGCTAGAAGCTATATATTTGCTGTCTATGCACCTTGTGCTTCCTGTCCAAGACAAATCTATCCTGGTGGGACAATAAAGTTTATTCTATCTTATTGTAGCCAACCTTTTTATCAATGTCCAGTCTCGTCTGATCTCAGAAGCCAAGGACAGCCAAGCCTGGTCAGTACTTGAATGGAAGATCACTGGGATACCAAGTGCCACTGTGGAGCAGCTGTGGCTCTAGCAGAAACAATTGTTGTTTCCCAGAGTGTGAACTTTATAGACATCTGCTTAAAACATGACAAGTAAGTACAGAGCAGCAGGCGAGAATAGGGCAACATTTTTCAAAGCTCTCAAGCCTTGAATGCAGGATTATGGAGGAGTACTCAAATATGCATGAATCAATCAAAATACAAGTCTGAATAATAACCCTTATGACATGGTTAAAAGCCCATGAAATTGATCTTGCATAGTGTCTCTCCTTTAAAAAAGACATGTTCATAAAAAAAAATAAAATAAAAAATAAATAAAATAGACATGGATTGCTACGCATGAGTTTCAGATCAATTCCCATAAAACGAAAACATTAGGGGAAAGATAAGATTTTTTAAGTGTTTAACTGAGTAATCAACAAAAGAGTTTAACTTTTGCTGATTACTCATCTAAAATACACCTACTGATATGATACATAAAAGTAGATGGATGATTGCTCCTTGTCACATATGATAATGTTGGATGTGTAAGTATTTAAAGAGGGACTAAACACCTAAACTCTGGCCACAATCACCTTTCAACTAGAGCTGCTAAACTGGGCAGTACCTGGAGGAGTAAAGGAGGGAGTGAGGGGGGATGAGGGTTGGGGTCTAGATATATGAGGAACACAGGGATTGGTCTAACAGGTATTCACACTTCCGCCTCTGCAGTCAGGTGTTTGTAATCAGAAACACCTTGCTGCAATCAGGAGTCTTGTGTGATGTCACTAACTACTTGAAATTACAGTGGCCACACTTAGATTTAGACTTTTTTCCCCCAGAAATCTGCAAATGTACCTATTTTTGCACTAAAAATGTTTTTTTTTTTATTACTAGGAAGAGTGGATAAGGGTATTAAAACACATTATACTTAGTTTAGTAACAGAAGTGGATTTAATGTTTAGTTCCACTTAAAAAAAAAAAAAAGGTTTAAAAGCATGTATTTAGCACATTGAAAATGCATAGCTGTAACAAAGTCTGACCTCTTTTTAACTAGATATGAAGCATTAGTCATTCACTAAAGCTATCCTTGTATCTGGTCTTCCTTTAGGCCAGCGCCACATAATACAATGAATAGAAAGCCATTTGTATTTCATTTACCCTTTTTCACCTCACCCATTACTGCCTTGGTACAGACTATTAATAAAAAGCCAATTCAATTCAATTAAATTCACTCTTGTGCAATGGGGCAAACCTAGGATTCAGTTCATCCTTTGAATGCCGCTGCGAGTTTGACAAGCTCCAGCAACCACCAACACAAAAATATGACGAATATTTGTTTTTATAGCCACAAAGCCTGCAAAAGTTCACACATTCATTCTATACTTGCTCACTTACCCATAATGCATTGTGGCTGACATTTTCCTTCCTGGATCGTAGCACAGTTTGAGTCCACGTGAGCTGATATTTACAGAAACTCAGTCCAGAAAAGAGAGAAACAAGGACATGCTTCAGTGACAATGCGCAGTAATGGTTCGTAATGTGATTGGATTGCCGTCATGGCCATTGAACTGTGGAGCTGCTGTTTCCAATGGCGACCATGTACAATTGTGTGAAGCATTATTGAAAGGAGAAATTATTAGCAATCACTGGAAGGCGTCAAGGCCACTTAGATTTAAAAAGAAGCACATTTAGTCCATGCCTCCACTTACTCATGAGGAGGTTTAAGAAAAATTGGGATTTAAATGGGAGAGATGTAAAATTTACAATGAACTTGAAACATGTTATGGTGGTGTTTCCTCAACATTATTAGTTTGTTTCTTCGAAAAAATATTAAATAAAAACAAACAAGACCGCTACACTGTACATAGTTATGATACATGGGACACATTTATGCAAAATTAACTTTCTGAGCTTTTAACATTGTTCTGTCATCAAAACCATACCTGGAATTTTCCCAGGATTGTTGTGTTGCGGGTAAAAATCCTGCACAGTTTTTAAATCCATAAATCTACTTGTTCAATGGATTTCTGCCATCAAATCATGTCCATTACTAATGCATGCTTATATTAAAATGTTGGGCAGCTAAATCAATTTTTTCTCCATGGTGGAATTTAAACGAGACGTATGCAAAATTGACTAAAAAGAACTTGAATTGATGTTATAGTGGTGTTTCATTATTAGTTAATTTAGTCTTTATTTAGAGGACCAATTTACAGAGACATTAGTGTAATACAAATACAGATGTTCCATTCAGATTATAGCAAATAGTTTGATTCATGTGTATTTGAGGGATCCTGTATTTTCCTGACTCAAGGCTTTTCTGTTTTCATCTGTTCCCTATCCCTGGCCACATCACTTAGAACACATTTATGCAAAATTTACTTTTTGAGCTTTTAACATTGTTCACTCAAAAACATACCTGGAATTTTCCCAGGTAGAAATCCTGCACAGTTTTTAGGTCCATAAATCTACTAGTTCAAAGAATTCCTACCATCAAATCATGTTCTTTACTAGTGTGTGCTTATATTAAAATTATGGGTAGCTAAATTTATTTTTTCTCCATAATTCCTTCTGTTGCTACATGGAGGGTCTTTACATGGTCATTATTTAAAATTCTAAAACATGAAATGCCAAAACAAAGGTACTCAGGAGCATGTTTAGTAGCCAATAATAATAATAATACAAATAATGCATAATAATAATAATGATGCCTCCAGGTCCTTCAGTCGATCCGCCTGACAGCTTAGCAGTTTTCAACATAAAGTCAATAGACATGTTTCTATTATTAAGTAGTTGTAGATCAATATTGGAGTTCACAATGAACTAAAGATGAATGCTGTATGTTAAAGTTTAAATGGTAAATGAAAAAAGTGTACTTTGTCTTCTTTAAGGATTGTTTAGTGTTGCCTTTGGAGATTAAATTAAGAACAATCATACAGTTATCTACTTGATACTTAATACTTGATACGGTTTATGCAGGTCCCACATCACGCACAATTACCTCCTGTGAGCTTTAAGTCATGTTAGAATGTTACCTCCTCAAAAAACATACCTGGAGATGTTTTTGAAGAGGAAACAACACTATAACATAGATCAGAAATGGCTGGTCTGGGAATCAAACTAACAACTTCTGAACATCTGTCGTACAAACTCATTTGCCTCTGAGCTCACCTTTGTATCATCAAAGCAAGTCATTTAAATTCATTGCACATGTACTCCAGCTGTAGATGCCTCCATATGACATCAGTACCCTTTGTGTGTGTGTTATTTTAATATTAAAGGCACATTATCTTACTTTTCTGGAGAGTTCCCCACCTGCTTGTTATCATGGAGATGTTACTGCTCAGCCGGGAATGTTCCACAGTTTGCATTTATTTACCATATATTCCGGACTATAAGTCGCACCAGCCAAAAAACGGATAATAATAAAGAAAAAAACATATATAAGTCACACTGGACTATAAGTCGCAGTTTTGAGGAAATATATTTTACAAAATTCGAGACCAAGAAAAGACATTTTATCTTTAAAGACAAGTTCTAATAATAAAATAGAGAACAACACGCTGAATAGCAGTACAGCACGTTAACGTAACACATTTATATTTATTCAGAAGCATAGACATGAAGCATAGACAACAAACTGAACGTGTGTCTGATATGTTAATGTAAGACATTAACAGTTAATAAGATAACTAAAGCATAAAAAACAAGCTAACAAGTTTACTCTTGGTCTCACTCCAATTCATTGAATCCATTGAATTCTTCATTCTCTGTGTCACTTCTGAAACAACTCCACCAACTCCGCTTCCTCTTCTGTGTAGCTGTCACCAGACTCAGTGGAATACGATTTTCTGTTAGGGGCCATGAACAAAAGTTCAGTCCTTCTCAGATGTCTTTTCAATTACCGTAATGTTGAAATTTAAAATTTTCAATGGTACAGGAGTAGTAGATACTGGTACACAAGCCTAGAGTGTCTTCGCGGGGTTGTCAGTGTGACAATAACGAAGATGTGAAATTATATACTCAGATATGACTTATATAGTTTAAGTCGCACCTCTGGATAAAACTATGAAAAAAAGTGTGACTTATAGTTCAGAAAATACGGTAATTACAGGTGTTTTGCTCAGAAATAGGGTTAGGGTTGAAAAGCATGCATTCTTGCTGTGGGCGGGGTTGCCTCTTCACAGATCTAAGCTGTAAGTTGACCTGGTGGCGTCATCATGGAGACAGATAAGTTTAATGTCATACTGTGGAACATTCAAAGCAGAACAATAACATCTGCATGGATGTAAGCAAGTGTTGGGCTCTCTTACAGAAAGGTTACATAGTACTGCTTTAATTTTGCACATAACATTTTTATAACACATTTTACAGTAAATGTTGGACAAGTTGTCTTGAAAATTAATTTTGAACAACTGTATTCGCTCATGCATAACTGGAAATCTTAATTATTAATTCAAGAAGCCAACCGTAAAACATTTAATGTTTAATGTTAGCATCAAAGTCAATCATGTTGCCAGTTATTTTGACGTCTCAAGAGTGTAGTCTTAAAATGAATATTAATTAATGTGCTTAACCAAACACTCGCATGCAACAACAAGGAAACATGTCTGTGTAGATAGAGATGTCCATTCCCCCAAATTAAAGCATCAAAATCCACCGGGAGCCTGGAGTTTTCAGATTGGATTTATGAGCGTGAAAAACGGCATCGCAGCCTCCCCGAAAATCCATGCAACGCAAATCATGTTGAATTATGGATGGCCACATGTCATCAAGTTTGCTGTGGAGAGAAAGAGAGGGAGGGAGCGAGTGTTAGAATATCTTAATCTAACTTCAGCTTTGTCAATGAATATTCTGTTTTTTGTTTCAGTTGTATCTGAAACTTTTTTAGGAACTTGGTGGAATATGGTTGCAGGAATATTGAAATTGCCATCATCAAGTTATCAGTAGCCAGTCTCTTTACATTTGGTTCAAATACAGAATGACCTGGAATCTGACCATAGAGTGTGAGTCCTAAAAATATGTCTTATTTGAGAAGAATTTGATGCTGTGACTGTTGCAGAAATCCATGCAGTTTCTCAGTTCTGACTTTATTCCCAAGCCGCCATGTTTGTTTTGACTCGAATGCATTTTGTGTTTCTCTGATTGGTTAATCCACCTGTCAGTCACGTCCAACTCAAATCGGGGAGACAGGATACGTTCCAGACCCACTTGTCTTTCTAAAGTTTGGTCAAAGCGTGTGGCTCTGGCTGGACAGACAGGTAATACCAACACTGTCTTCACATCATGTCTGGGGACTTTTCTCCATATTGTTTCTTGATGGGTTAATTACAACTTCAGCGCTGTAGTTCCCAATGTATTAGCCTGTTTAATCCCATCAGCTATAAATGTATATGACTCTATCAGTCTTCACTTTACTTTATAATAAGGTTTTATGAGATCATATAGATCCATTACGTTCAATAGAGCAATAATATTTAGTACAGACGGGGGGCAGTTAGAGTGAATATAGTTAAAATGCAGATTGTCTTTGTAACATGGTGAGCACTTGGGTCTAGTCAATAATAGTTCAGCTTCCACTCTCAATATTGGAGGTTTTCGTTGTTTAAAAATACTTAGAAAAACATGCATTCTTACTATGAGCAATTCCATAGATTGGATGTGTAATTTGGCTCGGAAGTCTCACCTGCTTCTCTCCATGGTGATACATGAAATGAATGCCACACTGAAGAACATTTCAGGCAAAGCTATGAGATCTTTATGGAGATGCAAGTGGCAGATCCTCACCAGAAATGTTCCTTAGTGTCCTTTAAAGTAGACCTGTTAATGCAAAATTGACTTTTCAGATCTTTTAAGCATGGTAGAGTTTTTTCCCCCTTCTCATTTACTCTCTTCAAGTTGTTTTTGGAGTGATTCATGGATGTTTGAGCAATCTCACTTATTTTCAAGATGCCAGTGCCGATCAACCCCCACTTTTACTGGCATACGCCTTCGAGACAACTGTTGTTGTGATTTTGGGCGTTACAAAAATAAAATGAATTTAATTGAATTGAATACGCCTACTGCTCTGTATTTACTGTGTTTTATTTTATTTTAAATATTGGAGGTATTTGTTGCTTAAAAATACCTTGAAAAACATGCATTCTTACTATGAGCAATTACACAGATTGGACTTGTAACTTAGCTTGGAAGTGTCACCTGCGTGTCACCGTGGTGATACATAAAATGAATGCCATACTAAAGAATATTTCAAGCAAAGCTATCACATCTTTATTGAGACACAAGTGGCAGATCATCACCAGAAATGTTTCTTAGTGTACCTTTAAAGCAGAACTCGATCCATCCATTTTCTTATGCTTATCTGCAGCGAGGACGCAGCAGTCTGAGCTGGGACTCCCAGATTTCCCTCACCCCAGACACATCTTCTCGCTCCTCCATTGGGACCCCAAGGTGTTCCCAGGCCACCTGAGAGACATAGTCCCTCCAGCGTGTCCTGGGTCTTCCCCGGGGCCTCCTCTCGGTGGGACATGCCCGGAACAACTCCCTAGGGTAGTGTCCAGGAGGCATCCTGAATAGATGCCCAAGCCACCTCTACTCACGCTTCGCTCCTTTCAATGTGTAGGAGCAGTAGGTCTACTCCAAGCTTCTCCTGTGTGACCAAACTCCTCACTATATCTCTAAGGGAGCTCACTAGTGTGAAGTGCAGCTATCCATAGGAGGGGCCAACACCTCCACCGCTTTGTTTTGACGACATTTACCACGACGTCAGCTCTCATTGGGCACCGTAGTTTTCCAACGCAGAAGTCTGCAGCCTTTTATAAAGTCATTTTAGATGAATATTGCTATTTAAAATGTGCAAATTATAACATAACGATCCACGAGTGTCATAGATTATAGCTATATAACAGACACAAGCTCAATAGATCTCTTTAAGTTATCTCCACAATAATCCTCTTCTTGATATACTAACTAGACAAAGTATGACATTTAATTACGACTACAACACTGCTACTCTTGGCTTTCCAGCGCACTCTCTCTTGCCGTCTCTCCCTTTAGTCATTTGAATGTGCTATCTGTTCCATCTGCGCCCTCCACTCCCTAATTGCACTATAAAACCACAATAGCTGATCGAATGCCAAGTCCGCTGCTTAGCTTTAGTGCGGGGGCCATCCGAGTGTTGCCGTTTGAATACAGACGCTTTCACACTCCCCTGAACCTAAAACAAAAATGAGCACAGATACTCGAGGAGGTGGGCAATATGAGACGCAGTTACAGAGGTCGGTTTCACTGCCCAGCCATAAGAAAATTAACGCAATATATAGAAGATTATGGAGGGGCTGGTGCTGTGGGTAACAATTGGGCGGTAGTGTCCAGTGCAGTGGTCATTATACAGATGAGGACACACAGACTAAGTAGACGCAGAAGACAGGTAGTTAGATCGTGAAAGAAGGAGGTGCAGAGGAGAGGGTCAGATGCGCGGAGGCAAATGATTTCAGGGGGAGTTTTGGTTAAAGGGCCCATATTACACCTTTTTTTTCCTGATGTATGTTCTAATGTTGTTTCCTCATCACTAACAGACCTGAAGTTGTGTTTTGTTTCATTCACACATGTTTAACTGCATAATTAGACGATTTAGAGTTCTTGTCTCAAACAGAAAATGTGCTGTTCCACCTTGTGATGTCATGTGGTGATACAGGAAGTGCTTTTTCCAGAAAGTGTTTTTAAATTCCATACACCTTCACAGGAATAATTTGGATCACTCTCTCTCTCTCTCTCTCTCTCTCTCCTTCTCTTTCCTTCTATATCTCACTCAATTCCCTTTCACTTTCCCTTCTCTCTCCTCCTCTTCCTCTTTCTCTCCCTTTCTCTATCTTCCCCTCGCTCTCTCTCTGTTTGTCTCTCATCATTTTCACTCTCTTATTCATCTCTTTCTTTTTCTCCCTCCACCTCTTTCTCCTGCTTCCTTGACACTCTCCTCTCTCTTCTCTCTCCTTCTCTCTCCCTCTCTCCTCTCTCTCTTAATTCCCTTTCTCTCACACTTTCTCTTCCTCTTTGTCTGGCTGAATGTAAAAGGTAGCTGTTAACTTGAAAACTACCACTTCATGACATCACAAGGTGGAACAGAGCATTTTCAGCTTTGGAGATGTAGAGAGACTAATAATAAAGTGTTACTCAAACGTGTGAATAAAACAAAACACAACTCCAGGTCTGTTTTTAAGGAGGTAACGACATTAGAACATGACTTTAAGCTCACAAGAGTCCATTTTGTGTAATATAGGACCTTTAAACCTGTGCAGATTTATTGTATAACCAGCTGTTGAAGTCAAAATATGCATATAACTATAAAGCGTTTTACTGTCTGATAATCAGGAAGCGCACGTTAGCATGCTAGTTTCTTTACTGTCACAACAGGACTCCGCTTTGGCCTCTCAAAGTTGTGAAAAGCCTTGATAAACTCTGATGCCCTGAATGCATAAGGTTAGTGAGGAATAACTTTGGACCACTGCAAAACTTTTTCAACTGAACTATCTGTTTTTTCACGTTTTAACACAGTAAAAAATCAGATAGAGCATCTTTAATGTTGTAATATATCAGATATGACCAAAGGTGGGCTGTAATAGGTTATATTTGCTCGTAATGTTTTAGCACTTATGTATGCACCAGGCAACCAGAAATGTGTTCGTTCGTTTTGAGCCCTGGCCTGCACAAAGTCAAATAAAGATAACCACATTTTTCCGCAAAACTATTTCCCCGACAACTTTTCAAATCCCTCGAAAACAGTAAAACAGTAGAGACCCATTTATTCACTGTACTTTGCCACTTTTTCCTCTTTCTCTCTCTTTCTCGCATTTTCTTTCTTCCCCTCTCTAGCATTCCCTCTCTTCCCCCCTTTCTCTCTCCTCTCTCTCCCTCTCTCCTCTCTCTCCCTCTATCTTTTCCCTCTCTCCTTCTCTATAGTTTTCCTTCCCTCTCTCCCTCTCTGTTTGTCTCTCATCATTCTCACTCTACTGTGTATCTTTCTTTCTCTCCCTCCACCTGTATCCTGCTTCCTTCACTCTCTCCTCTCTCTCTCTCATATCTCTCACTCAATTCCCTTCCTCTTTCACTTTCCCTTCTCTCTTGTCCTCTCTCTCCCTTTCTCTTTCTTCCTCTCTCAATCTTTCCCTCTCTTCCCCCTTCTCTCTCTCTCCATTTCTCTCCATTTTTCTCATTTTATTTCTGCCTCTTTCTCTCAGTGTCTTTCTTCTTCTCTCTATCCCCCACCCCTCCCTCTATCTATCTTTCTCACCCAATTCCCTCCCTCCTTCTCTATTGTTTCCATTCACTCTCCCTCTCTCTCTGTTTGTCTCTCATCATTCTTGCTCTCCTGGTTATCTCTTTCTCTCCCTCCATCTCTTTCTCCTGCTTCCTTCACTCTCTCCTCTGTCTCTTCTTCTCCCTCCCTCAATTCCTTTCTCTTTCATCGATCTCTTTCTCTCTCTTCCTCTTATCTTTCTTCCTCTCGCTCCTTCTCTATCTAACCCTCCTTACCCCTCTCTTCTGCCTCTCTCAATCCTTCTATCTATTTTTCCTTCTCTCTCTCCCCCTCTCTTTCTCTTTCACTCTCCCCATCACTGTCTCTCTCTCTCTTCCTCTTTCCCATCTTCCCTCCCCTTATCTCTCATCATTCTTGCTCTTCTTCCTGCTCTATCTATATATCTACCCCTCTTAACCTTCTCTCCTGGCTCTCTCTCTGTCCTTCTCTCTATTTGTCCCCTCTCTTTCTCTTTTCCTCCATTGTTCTTTCATTTCTTCTTCCCGTTGACCCCTCCTCCGCTCTGGCCTCTCTCCAGACGTGCACTAATATTTCACTCTTTGTTTTTTCGTCCCCTCATCCCTCGCTCCTTTACTCAAACACATGGGTTTAGCTTCAATAGAAAACGACTGGCAACATAATTCTAGTGTTATGCAAATGAAGCTAAAGTTTTAAACTCTGTTCGACCTTGATAGAACTTTTTTTTACAAATTTTATTTTCAAACCGGGCCTGGCTCATCTCACTTAGACATTTATGACAACGTTACAAGGAAGCCTGGCAGGTTTCAGTGAAAATATGTTAGACTTTTATTGCTTGAATTTTGCAACTAAGCAACAGTAAATGTATCTAAAATTCTTGGAAATAAAATAATAGGAAAGCTAAACACCAGAAGCATTAGACTTGCAATATACAAGGTCATGCTGTTTTTCAATTAACTCTTTACAATATAAAAAAATACAAACAAAAATGAAACTTATAACTGTGTAGATTAATTTAAACCATTAAAAACAGGAGCAGATGTGTTTATCGCCAGATTATTAAAGTGCATTAGTGGTACCAATGTATACAGTTTTGCATGTCCTTCAAAATAAAAAAGCAAAACAGTCAAAAGCTTTTTTTTTTTTTTTTTTTTTCCCAGTTTCAGTTCTGCTGTGTTCAGTTTTTAGACAGACAATCATGAGATTTTGTGTTAAAAGTTCAAGTATCAAAGTTCAACAAATAAGTGACACATTCAGACAGTTTATGAAGTAATCCTTTTAAAATACATTTTATACAGTGCAGTTTTCTTCTAACTGATAGCGATGGCCAACCTTTTTCATAGAGTGTACAGTGATGGTTTTAAGTTCATCACCTGTTATGAAACGAAGAGCTGAGTGAAAGTCTGCATGTACATTATATCTGTATAATCTAGTGCAGAAAAAAAGGTTGCTTGAACAATTTCTTTTCTGTAATTCAATGAAATAAGATTTGTTTCTGGTTTAGTCCTAGTTTAGTTCTGATTTAGTCCTGGTTTAGTCCTGGTTTAGTCCTGCTTTATTACATGGGTGGCCGAAGGGACTCTCTTGCTCAGGTTGATCCTGGTTTAGTCCTGGTTTATTTCTGGTTTCTTCCTGGTTTAGTCCTGATTTTATCCTGGTTTAGTCCTGGTTCAGTCCTGGTTTAGTCCTGGTTTCTTCCTGGTTTAGTCCTGATTTTATCCTGGTTTAGTCCTGGTTCAGTCCTGGTTTAGTCCTGGTTTCTTCCTGGTTTAGTCCTGGTTTAGTACATGGGTAGCCAAAGGGACTCTCTCGCTCAGGTTGAACCTGGTTTAGTCCTGGTTTAGTCCTGGTTTAGTCTTTGTTTAGTCCTGGTTTAGTACCTGAGCAGCCTTGGGAACACTCTTTCTCTCTCTCAGGTTGATCCTGGTTTAATCCTAGTTAGTCCTGGTTTAGTCCTGGTTTAGTGCTGGTTCAGTTCCTGAGTAGCCTTGGGGATTCTCTCTCAGGTTGATTCTAGTTTAGTCCTGGTTTAGTCCTGGTTTAGTCCTGGTTTAATACCTGAGCAGCCGTGGGGACTCTCTGTCTCTCAGGTTGATTCTAGTTTAGTCCTGGTTTAGTCCTGGTTTATCCTGGTTTATTCCTGGTTTAGTCCTGGTTTCGTCCTGTTCCTTTACTCATGCCAGTAACCTCAAGGCACATAGCAGTCATATTTACGTTAATTGTCTGATTATTTTGTTTGTAACACTTGAAATTGATGCCAGCAAAATAAAATGGCACAAGCAATAAATAAATAATGTTGACTTTAAACTGCTGCATAAATCTGAGATATGTATTTTAAGAAGTTTTCATCAAGCCAAAAGCCAAGATATTTATAGGTGGTGACTCATTCAATCGACATGCCATTTATTGTAAACAGATTTGTCACTTGCACATCACTTCAGCGTTTTAAGAAAAAGAGAAAACAAATCATATACTTTGTTTTATTTGCATTCAGCGATAAGTTATGTCTTCAGGCATGAATGAATGTTTTGACTCCAGTTGTGACAAAAAAGGAAGAAAAACATCTAAATGCTCAAGATCTAGTTCATTTTAAACAATTTGCAGTGGTACAGAGTTATTCCTCACTCACCTTGTGCATTCTGAGCATTCTAATTATTCACCACAATGAGTTTATAAGTGCACTAAGACTCTCAGACACCAGAGCAGAGTTTTGCCTTTCCACACACTTTCTCTCTATTCAGATACAGATACACAGAAAGCGTATTAGAGTTACTTATACAATATATCTGGACATAGCTAACCTGCTATGTGAGCATGGGCGCACTTCCGGCTCCATCGACTCGACATCGATTCACTTTGTATTGAAAAATTGCCACCCCTCTCTCTGTTACTTCTGCTGTGAGCCTCGTGATACATGGTCCTGGTGTTTTTATTCCACTGTTTTGTCTGTAAATCTAGATATGAACATTAACATTAACAGACAAATCTTCTTTACTTCTTTCAAAATCCGACTAGCGTTAGCAACAGGTTTGATTGACAGCATTGCTAAGTGGCCTCTCCCTGCTAAACCAGAGGTGTGCGTGGAAAGGGGCATTACCTTTAACACACTTACTCCTGATTGGCTCTTTGGTTGCTATGATACTTGTGGTCGGAATTCCGAATAGGTAAATCGTCTCCAAATTCGTCCCTATAACTGCTAGCTTCGATGAGCTTCATTTGGAGCCAAACGCTATGGGTGACACTCACTTAGTCCACTTCTTTATACAGTCTAGACACATTTTGCTCAGATACATAGAAAAAAAAAAAAAAGGCTACCGGCCCTTGAAAACTACCTGTATAAAGACGTTGCTCAGGAATAAAATTGGTTATATTTTAGATGAAAATATACGTGTCCTTTTGTCTGCTGCTTCATACACAATAATTTCTCTGGATTGCCCTAATTTTCCCGCCAGTCGCAGAGGAATCCAGTCTCCAATCGATGCTTAAATGCCAGAGCTGCAGCTTTCCAAATGATAGACAATTCCCCTAAAGTATAAAATCAAAAGGCTACGTGTCTATTTGATGCATTGGCCCGTCTTCAGCTGTCTGTCCAATTTTAATTAATGAATAAGTCAGTTCGGAGCTGTCAAATTTCCTCTCCGCACTCCTGTTTCCCGCGTGGCCTTACAGTAGGGACAAGGGGGCCTATTAATATTTAAAATGCACTCTAATTAAGCCTTGGCTACACCCTTGGCGCTTGGAACTGGCAAAAAACAGCAAAATGATTGAGAGATGCAACTCAGCAATCGACTTTTCATCAAATTCGCAAATATCGAGTTACAAATGGTCGTCGAGGTGTCAAAACGGGAGTCGCGGGCGTAAATCGCGTTCGCCCAGCTCCCGTAGAGAAACAGGTTTGGTCTGATTGCAGGTTAAATATTCATGTGTTCCTAATACGGCCGGCGGATATCCTGTGGGATGAGTGATGGGTTAGGTTTAAGCAGGACCAAAAGCCTGTGTCAGACCTGGTTTAGACCTGGTTCAGACCTGGGACTTGAACTCTTGGCGTGGTGGTTTAGGGGCGATCGGGTTTCACTGCGGATAATAAACAGCATCATTAACGCCTGCGGCACAAAGCGGCGTGGTCAGACCGGGTGAGCTCACTTTTTTTCATGGTTTTGAATGGTAATTTTAGACCTGTCCAAACAAAGAGGTGACAGATGTGTTGCCTTGAACGACTGCGTGATAAAAACTGCATGGTAATTAGAAAGTGATGCAATATTTAAAAGAAATATATTGATACATCATTGCAATATTCACGTTTTTTAAGATTCTAATTGCACCAGGATCCTCCACTTGCAGAAAAGTATAATTTGTAAAAGTAGGAGTGCATTGAAATCTAAATTCACTTTCTGATAGGGCGCATTAGTCTCTCTCTCCTCTTTCGTCATGCTCCTCTTTCTCTTCTTCTCCCTTTCTCTTCCCATCTCTCTCCCCTTTCTTGTCACATTCTCTCTCTCTCCTCCCTCTCACTCTCACTTACCCTCCACGCTCTCTCTCCCGTCCTTTGTCACACTCCTCTCTCTCTTCCCCCTCCTCCTCTTTTTTGGCACACCGCATTCTCCTCTCTCTCTTTTTCTCCTCCCCTATCTCTTCCCCTCTCTCTTCCCCCTCCTCCTCTCTTTTGTCACACTGTTCTCTCCTCTCTCTCTTCTTTTCCCTTTCTCCTCCCATCTCTCTCCCCTTTCATGTCACATCCTCAATCTCTCCTCCCTCTCACTCACCCTTCACCCTCACTGTCCCTTCCTTTGTCACACTCCTCTCTCCCTTCTTTTGCTCCCTCTCTTTCTTCCCCTCTTCAGCTCTTTTGTCACACCCCACTGTCCTGTCTCTTTTTCTCCTTTTCTCCTCCCCTCTTGCTTCTTTTTTTCTCACATTCTCCTCCCTCTCATTCACCCTCTGCCTTCTCTCTCTCTCTCTCTCCCCCCTCTCGTCTTTCCCTTGCCTCACTCTCTCCCACCCCCCTCTTCTTCCATCTCTTCCCCTCTCTCTTCTTCCTCCTCCTCTCTTTTGTCACACTGTGCTGTCCTCTCTCTCTTCTTCTCCCTTTCTCCTCCCATCTCTCACCCCTTTTGTCACATCCTCTTTCCCTCCTCCCTCTCACTCTCTCTTCCCCCTCCCCTCTCTCCCTTCCTCTCTCAGTTTTCCCTCCTTCTCTCCCTTTCCTCTCTCTCTCCCTTCTTTTGTCACATCTTCTCTCTCTCTCCTCCTTGTCTCTACCCTCCTTTGTCACATCCTTCTCTCCTCCACTCCCCTCTCCTCTTTCCCTCACCTCCCTTTCTCCCATCTTCCCCCCTCTCCCTTCCTCTCTCAGTTCCCCCTCCTTCTCTCTCTCTCCCCCCTCTCTCCCGTCTTCCGTCACGCCCTCTCTCCGTCCGATCCGTGTCATTTCAGTTTTGTTGAGCAGAGTTTGTTGACAGATGAGACCGACCAAACAAAGACATCACTCACCCCCTTCCCCTTTTTCTCCCCCCTCCTTTCACCCCCTTTTTTTTTCTTTTTTTTTTTTTTTCTTTTTTTTTTATACTTTAATAGAGAAGCTTAAAAATCAATCCAGCCTCAAGAACACACACCATCTTAAAGGGACGTGTCACTGCTCCGGACATATTGTCAATATTAATTTTGTGTTTTTATATATATATATCTTAAGGGCATTGTCAGTCATAGTCATAACAAAAAGGGTCAGAGGTCGTAGATTAGCGTGATGTAGCTTAGTTTTAAATCACTAGCCATGGTGCTGTAGGCCTACATGTAAATTATGTAACATCCCACATTTTTAGAACATTTAATTAGCATGAGTATATTAAGTAACGACGCTGTACCTGATTTTTATTGTCTTGAAAACATGAAAAACAGAATTAGTTTATTTAAAAGTTATTCCTCACTTACCTTATGCATTCAGAACATCCTAATTATTCACCGCGATGAGTTTATAAGCACTTTTCACAAAGTGGAGTTTTGCCATGACGTTGAAGCTAACAAAAACTAGTATGCTAACCACACAATTTTTATGATATTATGGTTTTAATAATACAACATTTTAACAATACATATCAATATCACTGAGCTAGTCCTCATAGCGCTTCATTATCAGTCAGGTTTTGGCAAGTTATAGAGCAACTATAGCCAGCAACAATTTTTTATTGTTATAAATATATATATTTTTATAAACTCTTATTATTATTATTGTTGATAATAATAATAATAATAATAATAATAATACTAATAATACTACTACTACTACTACTACTACTACTAATAATAATAATAATAATAATAATTATTATTATTATTATTATTATATTATTATTATTATTATTATTATTATTATTATTATTATTATTATTATTATTATTATTATTATTATTATTATTATTATTATTATTAGTATTAATATTATTAATTTATGTATTTATTATTGTTATTTATTTACTTATTTGTGTAAATTCATTTTTTGAATGCTTTCAACTTCCAGTGAGAAAACATGAAATAATTGTATATAAAAAAAACAACTCCTACCTACACTTCCACTCACACCCACTCACCCACACACATCCTGGTACAATGTGCACAGTACATTTTGCTATTCATTTTTAGCCCAATCTCTCTCTCTCTCTCTCGCTCTCTCTCTTTTTTAATACCATGTTTCATCCTTGTACTGTGTTTTTCAAAAAAAACAAACTTTATTATTAATTTACTATGAGCAATACAGTGGTGTTTAGTGTAAAAACAACTCTAACCAGCGGAAGGTTTACAATTTAGGCCTGAAATGTGTTTTTTATTTGTTGTTTTTAAGATTGTTATATTTACTTTTTTGCAGGTGGCTCAGTGAGGCGCCGGCCTTTGAAGTGGGGGACGTATTGCTACCTGTCTTTGTCTTGATTTGTGTTGCGCAGCGCACATTTGAACCAGCAGGGGGCCGATAAATTATGCTCAAAGGACAAAGGGCTTTCAGACACGACACCGAGGAGGATTTCACCGTTTTTCCGAGCCAAACGTCAGCCAACATTTGGAGCTGAGAGACAGGAGCGACCCCGGCCGTGCACAGCAGTTAGTCTTCATCACACCAGCTTGAATACAAGTTTAAACTGGAGTTAACAGCTTATGCAGTCAATTTCAACATGGAGGAGATGCAAAGTGATGTATTGTTTACTGCAGAGGCAACCACTGTTTACTGCAGAAGCAATGTGGTTCTGGCAAAACTGGTCTAAACTGGTTAACTTGGGTTTATAAAAGTTTCTCTGTTTCTTTGAGGAATTTATACTGAAAAGGTTACAAATTCAGAGTGTGCCTGTGGAGTTTAGAGCAAAAAAGTTCAGTTTTAAGTTGGCTAAATATCAAAAAGCTGCAACTTTGGTTAACTTGTTTTTGTTGGTTATGAACTTTATCTTTGTCTAGTTTCAAACTCATGAAATGCAAAATAAAAACACATATATTTGGTGCAGAAAGTGACAGATGCCCAGTATCAGAATGTGTCTAAATGCTTTTGGTCAAATCTGTTGCAAACATGTGGTAACAGGAGGTAGTGAAGATGAAGTTTAGAGGGCTGGATTTTGTTGTTACAATGAACATAATGAGATTAAACGTGGTGGAAATCTGTAGTAAGAACACAGTGCATACAGTTGGCTCTAATTAGAATAAAGACTACCCAATTGTTTTTAAATGAGGACTACTTTAGTTTGTGGTGTTGTTTTAATATTCATTATGCCTCAAAATTAGCGTTAGTGTTAGCGATGAAATACAAACACCTCTCTTTCTAAACACAGATTGTTTAATATGTTGACAGTGACATCCACCTGTACCTCCCTGTCCACTGCCTCATCTTAAATTATTTATTCATTTTAGCGAGACACTGCAAAAGCCCCATGGAGATCAAATTGGACAGGAAGTAGTGACGCTAACAGTGAGTTCACCGGACGTTGTTTTGCACACACAATTTTGACTTTGGCTCTGATTTCATGTGATGTCAAATTATTTACATTGAAGAATAAACAGTGTTCTACAGGTTACAAAATGGTGTTATCAAATATGCCAAAATCCTTTGACTAAAACCCATGTAACTACACCATAATAATAAAAAAGAACAGGAGGATTTAAATGAGGATGAAGATGTATCACCCAGCTGTACCTGACTTTTACTGTCGTCAAAACTTGAAAAACTTAACTATTTCACTTTAAAGGCTTTGCAGTGGTTGCTCTTCACTTGCCTAATGCATTACAAGGATCATAATTATTCACCATGATGAATTTATAAGCATTTTTCCCAATTCTCAGAGACCAATGTGGAGTTTCGCCGTCATGGTAAATCTAACAACTTTCTGATTAGATGCGAATAGTTCACAGTGGACATGTTTGACCTTAAGAGCTGCTTATACAATATATCTGGACTGGAGCAAGACACATTTTGCACCTGGATGAAAAAAATAAGGCACAGGTTCTTTAAATACCAGTATTTTTGCTAATAATGTCAAAACAGTCATTTTTTAACCCTAATTAAAATCTTTATACTCTAATAGCTCTATAGCTCTATAGCTCTATTATGATTAAGTTGTCGTAACTCTAACTATTTCTGATGTAATCTGAACTTATATGGGGAGACACATACCCACTATTTTCACTTACGCTCAGACTTAGTCCCTTCCTTTCCCGTTACAGTAAACGTTGCATCAGTCTTCGTCAGACAGTTTTATCCAACAATTTAAAACCCACTCGGAGCTGCAGCAATGCCCGGAAAATGAATTATTTGTGGTGGGCCGTGGCTCAGTGTTTTTATATAAAGCTAATCATTTCTTCACCGGCGACAACTCAAGCGATGCAAAAGTTTTCTCATATTTGGAAAGTTTATGAAACATCCATATGCATCAGAATCTGCCCCAGTCGCACAGCAGACCTCTTAGTTTGACGCAGAGGACTGCATTCAAACTGCAGAGATGAAAATGGAACTATATTTGTAAAGTGTATCAAATAAATGGTTAGTTATTTGGAGCGGGACAGGTGCGGGACTTGGCAGGTGCTGGGCAGCCCAAATGAGTTTCACGGAGTGAAGCAGAGTAATCATCAATGAAGCATGTCTGGAAACTTTAAAGCTGCCTTATTTGAACCGGAAGAAACTATTTATGGATATTTACACCACTGCACTGTACACATATAAAGGTACCCTATTTTACTAGTAAGTACGTTTCTGATAGCGGGGTTGATTTCTTCTGCTTATTCGGGGCTGGGTCGGGGAGGCGGCAGTCTAAGCAGGGACCCCCAGATTCCCCTCACCCCAGACACTTCCTCCTGGTCCTCCACTAGGACCCCAAGGTGTTCCCAGGCCAGCCGAATTAACTTGGCAGTTAACTTTTTTATTGTAATTCGACACATGACAAATCCAGAATGATATCTCTATGTATTTTTTATGCAGAGGGATGTAAGTCTGGTCCTCACTCCTTCTGTCTGACCAGATTTGATTATGCAGTCAGATTTTTTTTGGTCACCCATCATTTACAAAATAAATTCAAATTTCCCCCACCTCAGCTTTAATGTAATTGTGAAGGAAGTGATTGCAGACCAAGTAGAAAGATGAAACAGGTTTTATCTGATATCAGAGGAGGAAGATACAGACAGCAGGCACATGCGTTACATTGTAAAGGAGCCTCCAGTACTTATACTCTGAGCAAGGTACTATCTAGAGGGCTGGTCCTGTGAGGACTTTAACTAACTTTACTGCTGCCCGTACAAGGTCACAAATGGGTAGGCTATTAACTGTTCCCAGAAGGTAGAATACATCGCTAAAAAGATGTTTGCAGTCACTGTAAAGATGGATTGCAAATCCTCTTGTCACAAAAGTAAGAGATGGCAGGGAGGACATCTTAACATAAGCATGTGTTGCATTCTTACTGAGAAACAAAGAAAGAAAAGAAAAGTTCACATTAATGTTTGAGACTCAAGGTATTCAACACAATATTTAAAAGTAGAGAAATAAAACAAAAATCATGCTTTCATTTAACAGAATTTAGTGCTTCATATATTGATTCTGCAGAAATGTTTATGTTTTTCAATGCCTCATGATATTTCTTTCTTTCCTTTTGTCCTTGTAAGCAGCCATATTCATTTTGAGACAGACCATGCACGTCTCTTATTGGTTAATCCACCTGTCAATCACACCCATTTGAGCTCAGTGAGATTCATCAGTGACCAGACTCAGATCTTTGTAAAGAATTACGTACGTGTATATTCTGGATCTCAACACAATTCCACCTATAAACTAGATTTTCAGTCATCATTAGAAAAAAAAGTAATATGTCAAAATATGTCCCCTGTATCCTGTCTGCATCCAATTATAAGAAACTATACTTTATTGTCTGATAATCAGGAAGTGCTAATTCTTGTTAAGATCCCTCCATTCTGGTGCTTATAACCTTATTGCAGTGAATAATTATGATGCTCGGGTTCCATAAGGTCAGCAAGCAATACCTCTGGACCACTGCAAACAATTATAATTAGATGACAACACACAGCGGACTTGATTTGACCTCAAGAGTATATCTATATACTGGGACAATTATGGCTCATACATAGGAAAAAAAAATAAAAAAATTGGTACAGGAGCGTTCATGACATTACTCTCTACAGTATAAATCCAATTGCAAAGAAAGGAATCAATTTAAACTGAATATCTCCCCTATGTTTCCCATAGTGTGTGCAGCTTAGACTATAAGTAGCACAACCGCATTAGAGACACAGTTGGCCTAAGGAAAAAGCTTGTTATCAGCTCCCATTGAAAATACACATGAAAGATTACACGTCTCCACGACCCAAAACAACATCCTAGTACAACAGGCTTCATGCTACTCGCCCCACAGTGAATGCTTTAGGTCTATCAGATGACAAATGCCCATGCAAATGATTCTTTCTCCTTTAGCACAAAGATGGGGAGATCAGGCCTGGCTGGCTTTCAGATCCAGTGGAGTCAAATCTATTATCCTTTAGGAGTATCCAGGGAAAAAAAAAAAAAAAAAAAAAACGGATGGCATTTTCTTTTCAATCTCGCATCTTCGGCTGGCTGCATTTCCGTCAGCGCTTCATAATCGCGATGTCTCTGTATTTTATGCGGCAGACGGTACACAGGGGAATGCCAATCTCAGCTTTCATACAAGTCCATACACAGACCTATTCAAATTCAGATTGGGACTATTGAAGGAAGAGAGTTCATATCATATTTAATTTAAAGGGTTTCTATAGTGTTCGATGTGGCCCTGAGTAGACATGGTAGTCCAGGACACATAAGGAAAATCCAAGTCCACCTATTGTTAAAACCTAACATATCCCACATGTTAGTGCCATATGAACCATCTCACACTCTGAAAACCTCCTGCTGGTGCCCAGAGTCAGGACTAAACATGGAGAATCGGTGTTTCAGTTTTATGCAGCTAAAATCTGAAACGGTCTTCCTGAAGATGTGAGACAGGCCTCTACTTTGACAATGTTTAAATTGCTGTGCATATGACTGAAAGGGTTTTATTCTGCAATCTTATCTTTTAATGTACATTTTATTATTTTTTTTAATGTTTTGATTTGTTGTATTGTGATTTTAATGTCTTTCTTATTCTGTAAGTACTTTGTGTATGGACTGTACTACACAAATAATCTTGCCTTGCCATTAAATACAAGTATGTATTTCACCATGACAAGTAAATTAAAAAGTTTACATGTGTTTTCTTTTGCCTAATGGTACAAGGTTTTAAACAAAGTGCAACAGTTTGCTCTGTGCACAACTGCTAACCCACTGCTAGAATCACTACTTCAAATTTAATATGGGGTTTGTGCAGAGTTACACTAAAATGAATAAATACTTAAAGATAAGGCAGTGGACAAAGAGAGAGCTGTGGGGGGATGTCACTGACAACTTGTTAATACTTCACTGAATGACACTTCTGAGTTTATAAAGATGGGACTTTTTCTCTCAAAACTAATGATAATGTTAATTTTGAGGCATAATAAATATTAAAATGCCACAAATTGAAATAATCTACATATAAAATGTAATTAAAATAATTTGTTTGTTTTATATTTTAAGTTTCAGTAAAAGTAACCATTAGTTTTGAGTCACAGTGATCTAGCTAGAGCGCTAAATGAAATACACATCTTTATAATTCTGCTTGTGTATAAATGATGCATGAATCCGTATATTGACTCTAGCCTTTGTATTTATTTGTGAAAATTATGTGAACTTTAATATTTTACAAATATTTGAGGTTTATTTTGTGTAAAGCACCTTGTGTTGTCTGTGTGTGTCGACAAATAAAACTGACTAACTGGAAAATAGCAAACACTTGGAGAACCCTTTGGGAGCTGTCCGTGGTGCTGAAGTGAGGCTGAACCAGAAACTTTTCTTCCATGTGATATTTTCAGCTGAAAAACAAAATAAAATGGAATGATTAAAGACAAAGACACGTCTAAAATACCTGCATATATTTATCAGTGCAATTTTGAATCAAAATAGATACTTTTTACAAATCTGAACACCCCCTTTTAGGCCAAATCAGACCACCTGGAGGGCCAAACTTAGCCCTTGGACCCGACTTTGGGCTCCCCTGGTTCAGAAAAAGTGTGTTTTGTAGGTACAAACTGTGCTTTTAGATAAAATCATCCCTTGCCTGATGTCACCAGTATGCTTAAAACTTTCTCCTTCCTGTAAGTATCAACTTTTCTTGCCACTACATTTTGATTGGTGAAAAGAAAAAAAAAAAGAAAGAAAAAATTACTAGTATTTACAATGGGTAGTATCACAGCAAAAGTAAAAATCTGAACAGCTGGGCAGTTTGCCTCTAAAACTCCTTCCTTTGGGGCTAGACTCAGCACTATAAATCCTATTGCCTCAAGCCAGTATCATCAAATTGAAAATGGCTTCTGGATGGTCGAAACATGCAAAAATCCCACCTCAGTGTCCCCATGACCACCTTCTCTACATTGTTTTAGAACAAGAAAGAAGGAACTGAGGACCAATTCTTTTGTTTGTTTGTTTTTTATTAGTAATACCTTTTTTTTTTTTTACCCATCTCTGTGCAGTACTTTGAAAATCGTTTATGAAATGTGCTGCAGGTGTAGATTGGAAAGTAAAGTCTTGGTGTTGTCATTATTTTCACTGCCCCTCGTCCATGACCTTCACCCTCTCCCAGCAGCTGCTACAGCCCCTGATCCACACTGGCTGTCCCTAGTTCGGATAATGGGCCAATCTGGCAACCTGCTGGCTTTGGGGCGTTTGACAGGACGATGCATATTCATGGTGCTCTCTCTCCCCACTCACACACACACACAAAAGGGTGCTAAGTGCCCCCCATTGTAGCTCTGCCATCGAGACCCACGGACCATTACCTAAGTCCAGCGTCTTCACCTCCAAAGTGCTGCTGCCTTATTTATACGTCCCCTTTGCAAAAGTTTTACTCCTCATCTGCTTTTTCTATGAATAACTTATACGGTTTTGTTTATAGTTGTTGCAGAAGTTGTGCGTTAACCCACACTATGGATCACATACAGACTCAATGGAGTTCAAAAGTCCAGCCCATTTCGAAGTCCGCTCTGACTACGATTTTTTTTCCCCCACAGGCTTTTCAAAACATCAAATATAAAGAGTCTGGAGGCACTACAGAGTCTAACCAGCTATGTGGTCACTAATGCCCCTAATGTCCAAAAAGCATGTTTAAAATGCAAGATTCTATGATGTATTTTAAAAACTTAGCGGTTTATAGTTTCAGAATTATATTTTAAATCAAATGAGAGGTCTTACGGTCATTATTTACCACATAGCTGATTAGCAAACGTTTAATATACAGAAAGTTCATGGGACATTTGCTTCCAGGCGATCACTGTTGAGCTCCATGCAGCGAAGTTAATCAAACTGCATACGACAAACTGCTAATTTGGTTGGACATGGGCAACAGATATGACAAACCATAGACTGTATATATAAATGGACATAAATGGACGCATTCCAAATAGGAGGTCAGCATGGACGCGCTTCCGACTCCATTGACTCTGGCTCCAGTTCACTTTACATTGAAAAACTGTCACTCCTCTCTTTATAACTGCTGCTGTCAGACTTGTCATTTTGGTCTTAAAATGTTCGTACTGATCAGCTATGCATGATCCTGGTGTTTATATTTCACTATCGTGTCCATAAATCAAGATATGAACATTAGTAAGAGACAAATCTGGCCCCTTCTTTCAGCAACAGCCTCACTCCGGATTGGCTGTTTGGTTGCTATGATACTTGAAGTCGAAATTCCTAATATGGAACTTAGCTCTAGATTTGCTCCTACAACTGCTAGCCTCAATGAGCTTCATTTGACTGGAGCCGAACGCTATGGGTAATGTCACACTCCCTTAGCCCACTTCTTGTAATTTCCATAACTGTCACCTAGCAACAAAAAGGTAACAATGGCCAAAACTTAAATTAAAACAATGAATTTGTGTATTTGGAACTGTATTATTTTAGAAGAGAGTAGTCATACAAGCTTAGGTTATATACATGTGAGTCAAAAAATATAATTAAAAATGTTAAGTACGTACAAGGACATGTACTCCTCTCATCTGTGTTTTTCTGTATAACTTGTGGGTCTTTGTTTTACAGTTGCAGAGTAAGATGAAAGAATGACATCTCTGCGATGCCAGACAAAACATCGCCTTTATAAACCACATGCAAATTACGTTTTCAAAAGATTTTTATTTTGAAAACCGAGGACAGAAAATCCTGATGAGAGGTTGAAGGCACAGGTTCAACTTTGAAATAAAACTTTGTTGAAAACAGAGAGATCATTTAGTTTTGGAAACTGTGAGCTATCAGGGAAAGTTGTATTTGTTTTTAAAAAGCTAAGATAACACTTTTAATGGAAGCGTTAGTAAGCCTTGAGCCAATGCATCTGTTGTTGTGCCATTGGGCAAGACAGATTACACGCTCGCCCGAAGCTGGACGCTGGAAGTTGGTTGGGCATCTGGCAAAAAATGTCCAATGCAATCAGGAAGCAGAATGAGCCTCACATGAGTCTCTAATATGGGTTGCCAGTTCGTACAACTAAAACAAGTTGGAAATACAAACCTAAAACAACTCTTTCACTACATACACTGCAGCCCATCATGAATCAGTGCTAGTGCGGCCTGTGTGCAGTGACTGAATTCTGGAGGTTCTGAGCTTTCACATGAGGCCCGTCCATAGACTCAGAATAAGAAATTTAGACTCTGGCAACACAGGTTCAGTTGTGGTTGTAATGCAAAAAAACTTTTTAAACTTTTTAAAACTGTAAGAGCACAGGGTACATACAGTTCCTTTAGAGGAGTTCCTTTACGCTAAGTATGTTTTTGTGAAATGAGTATTTGAACCCGTCACCAAAGTAATCAGAGTGAAAGCCTGAAACCATCGCTTTACATTGCATTTACTTAAACCCAAATACACTGCCTGGCCAAAAATAAATAAATAAATAAATAAAACCACGTGGATTTAACTAAGCAAAAAGGTTGGGGTTCCGGCAGTTGGTCAGGTCTAGGTTCAGCAACAGTCTGTGCTCAAAGAATGAGGTCAGCTGACACCTGAATATACTGAATGACCAGGTTATTCCATCAATGGATTTTTTCTTCCCTGATGGCACAGGCATATTCCAAGATGACAATGCCAGGATTCATCGGGCTCAAATTGTGAAAGAGTGGTTCAGGGAGCATGAGACATCATTTTCAACACGTGGATTGGCTACCACAGAGTCCAGACCTTAACCCCAAAAAGAATCTTTGGGATGTGCTGTAGAAGGCTTTGTGCAGCGGTCAGACACTTCCATCATCAGTGCAAAATCTTGGTGAAAAATTAATGCAACACTGGATGGAAATAAATCTTGAGACATTGCAGAAGCGAAATCGAAACAACGCCACAACGAATGCGTGACGTAATCAAAGCTAAAGGTGGTCCAATGAAATATTAGTGTCTGACCTTTTTTTTTAGCCAGGCAGTGTATAAAACCTCACCAAGCCAATGTGACCAATGACCAAATCAGTCTAACCAACAACACAATTGAATCTGCAGTTATTTTTGTGAACCTCTCTCAGTTAGATTTGCCTCATTTGCAGTGGTCCTGTTTGAGCCCCCTGCAGTACAAAAGGCCAAAGCTGTCCAAATCCTCCATTGGCTAGAGCCCATTAAGCTCAGTCCAAGGAGAACAGGGCTAGTCCTGCACCTCCTCTCCATCGTTCCGACTGCGGGGGATTGTGTCAGGAATCATTTTGGTCGGACGGTAAAATACGCATCTTTCGGAGACATGCCCTCCCTGCCGTGGTCGCCGCTGGGGCCTGCGGGCAGAAAAAGATTGCTCCTCTATGGTAATAAACTCAAGTGAGATCTGACAAGTCTCTCCATTCTCACGAAACACGGACCCGGAGAACGTGATGAGCTGCTAACCCCACACTATGGATTTATACTGACTCAATACAACGCAGTGCAGTTCAATATTACCTGCTCTCAGGGCTCTGGGTGAGGCATTTAGACAGCTGTATTCTCCATCTTGGTTAAGCGTTCACATCGGATACAGGATTTTATTTTTTTTAAAAAAGAAAAAAAAAAGAAAGAGGTGCAATTGTTGAGTGCAACTTTATGATTTTTGCAATAAAGTCGACACTTATCACAAGCTGCATATGACAGGTTAAACTAATAATTTCACTAAAACATAATTAAAGGCACTGTAGCTGATTTGTATTGTCTTAAAGTCCCAGAATGTAATTTTGTATTTATTTATTTTTGCAAAAAAATAGAACCATGGCCATGGTTCTCAACCGGAAAAAGGTGGCTTGCCCTTGGTGGGTGGTGAGTCTCTGTCTCAAGTGGAGGAGTTCAAGTGTCTCAGGGTCTTGTTCACGAGTGAGGAAAGGATGGAGCGTGAGATTGACAGGCGGATCGGTGCAGTGTCTGCAGTGATGCGGTCGCTGTATCGGTCCGTTGTGGTAAAGAAGGAGCTGAGTCGCAAGACAAAGCTCTCGATTTACTGGTCAATCTACGTTCCTACCCTCACCTATGATCGTGAGCTCTGGGTAATGACCAAAAGGACAAAATCGCGGATACAAGCGGCCGAAATGGGTTTCCTCCATAGGGTGGCCGGGAGCACCCTTAGGGATAGGGTGAGGAGCTCGGTCACACGGGAGGAGCTCGGAGTAGAGCCGCTGCTCCTACACGTCGAGAGGTACCAGCTGAGGTGGCTCGGTCATCTGCTCAGGATGCCTCCTGGACGCCTCCCTAGGGAGGTATTTTGGGCATGTCCCACCGGGAGGAGGTCCGGGGGAAGACCCAGGACACGCTGGAGGGACTATGTCTCTCGGCTGGCCTGGGAACGCCTTGGGGTCCCACAAGAGGAGCTGGAGGACGTGTCCGGGGTGAGGGAAGTCTGGGAGTCCCTGCTTAGACTGCTGCCCCCACGACCCGGCCCCGGATAAGCTGAAGAAAATGTATGGATGCAAAAAACTAGACTATAATAAAAACATACTTTTCATTATGGATGTGTCTATTGCACTGAAAAATATTAAAAAATAAATAAATAAAATAATAATAATAATAATAATAATAATAATAATAATAATAATGATAATAATAATAATAATAATGATAATAATAATAATAATAATAATAATAATAATAATAATAATAATAATAATAATAATAATAATAATAAATGCATAAAAAAAGAAGAAAAAAAACATGCATCCTTATTCTTAGTGGGCTTGCATTTCCACAAACCTGACTCATTTTTGGCCTAGGGGAGGGCCTTTCCATATTTAAAAGGTTTGATTGTTTCTTTCTTTCTTTATTTTTTTGCATCTTGCGGTTACGGTTACTTACAAAGTATAGAACAGATATAATTTAAATAACTCAACATTTTGGTAATTCCTCTGAATTACGGTATATTGCATCAACGCTGCTTCTTTAAATTTAGTTTGAATTGGTGAATGGAAGAACATTGCTTGAGCGGTGTCCCCAGTCCATTCCAGAGCCAAACCCCACACATAGACACAATGTCGTAAATGGTGACAGGGTGGGGGATCAAAGATACAGACTCGGAAAAACAGTTCAACAGAGTTTCCAGATATAGGAATGTGAATGAAGGTAGACAGAGCAGACTGTTGGGAGCAGTCGTGGGCAGTAGTCGCGGAGCAGGTCGTGGGTCACAGGGTCAGAGGCTGGGGTGTTTGTACCGTTCGTGGAGAGCTGGGTCGGAGACGGAGGTGCACAGTGGGTTCAGGGAGGATACAAATAAACTGAAGCATGACGTGAAGATAAACTGGAAGATGACAAGAAAATGCTGGAAGGTGGCAAGACGATCTGGCCCCGAATGTCGGACCCTCAGCCATTTTCTGTTCACAGGTGAACTCTTGATTGCTTGATTTGAAGCAGGTGTGTGGAGGTGGTGCCAGACTCTCCGCCCAGCTCCAGGCTCAAACACAGAAGGGAGTCAGGAAAACAGCACAGGACACGCAAAAAAAAACAAATCCTGACAAACATACGTGCTTTTACTGTCAGCTTCCCATGTTTTTTTCTTCTCGTTATACTGACTTTCTCTTCATTTGAATAGTATTTAATTGTTTGCCGAGAATTTTGCCTAGCTTTATGCAATAATTGTGCAGTGAAGATGTACCAAATCATAGAACTTTGATTGTTTAGACTGCAGAAATGATGTGTGTGTGTATGTGTGAGTGGATGTGGTCATAAAATCCAGCTTTAAGAATAGCTCTAATTGTTGTTTTTTTGCAATTTACAAACGGAATGCAAAGAACTTTTACGATTGTTACTCCAAATTTCAATCTAAAATGAAGTAACGTAAAATGGTGCAATAGATAAAGAGCTTTGTAATCCAGAATATATTTTATTTTATTAACTACTGAGATATTCCTCCATATTTGACCAAAACTTTGGCCTCTTCCGCTGTTCCACTGAGCTTGATAAATACCTTACAGTTGCCCACATAAGTATTTCGGATTTTGTTTAGCTTTCTCGGGTATCTGGCTTTATGTGCAATGTCCACATTTCTCCGTAGTGATGGCTGTCGAAAAATGTTTGTCCCTTTCAATTTTCTCCCTTTTTTCAGCAGTGCAACAGTGCAATCCTTTCCTGTTGGCGAATCGCGTGATCACAGCTGATGTGTCGTTGTCTTTCCTCCTGGGTAGAGTTTGACAGGACCCGATGGTATCCAAGTCCAGCAAAATGCCTTTGGACTCGAGAAAGGCCGCCACGTGTTGTTCCACCGAGTTCATCTCCGACTCCTCGGACTCTGCCCCGTTGTCAGCGGTCACTGCCTTGGGATACGATCTTCAACCTGGGAACAACAATGCCATTAATCCTGGAGTACTGCTCTGAGTCCTCTCCTCTCCTTCTCGTCCTTTCCTGTGTTTTGCAAGCGCAGCTACTTTACTTGCTCTATCAGGTGTAGAAGTTGTTGTAGCTGGTTCTTTATTGCAGAAATTTTCTGTGTAATGAAGTCTACCAATTTCTTGCTTTCACCAACATTATCTGCTGTTCATGTTATATTTGCTGCACTTTGCTGCTCTTTTAGTGCAGTTATTTTGATGACATTGTTACTAGGCAGCACTCACCGAAGCAAGCTTGTTAGTTTCTTGGCTAACTGCTAACCTGTTGTTTCTGTCCCAGTCTCAGTTGAGGCTTCCAAGTTATGTCTGTAATCCTACTCCTTTGTCTTTAATCCAAAATATCTGTGTATGTATCCAGTGTCCATTTCCAATATACTCTCAAACTCTTGAAAACAGCAGAAAGTTCAAACTAACTGCGCATCCTTGAACCGGAAACGAGTTACATACTATTATTTTAAAAGCTTGAAAACCACATCTAGTTCAGCGGTTTGCACTGGACCACGTTTGCAGTGGTCCTATTTATTCAGCACAATTAGTTTATAAGCACTTTTCACGACTTTCAGAGACCAGAGCGGAGTTTTGCTATGACAGTAAAACTAACAATAATTTGCATGTTAACGCACACTTTCTAATTATCGGACAATAAAACGCTTATTACATGCGGAAATCACGCAGCGGACAAATATCGACCTCAAGAGCTGCTTACACAACACCTCTGAACTGGGGCTTTGCTCAAATGCATGAGAAAATATACAATACTTGAGAGCAGCTATGTTTTTTTCCTACTATACTGTACTTTTACTTAAAAGTGCATGTGTAACTTTTTGGTGATGGGTTCTACACCTACTTGTCTCTGTGGAAATGTCATTACTTCCCCTGTAAAGTTCCACAGCAGACATACAGCTCTGTCTATCTGTTATACATATATCCAATTAAAGGACATATATTTGTATTTTAAAGACAAAAACACCTTGCACTTTTAATGTAAGCGGTCTCGCCCTGCCACAGATCTGACCTGTAACTTGGCCTGATGACGTCACCTGTTTGTCTCGATGGAGATAGACAAGTTTAATGCTATACTGTGGTAGAAAAAAATAAATAAATAAATAAAAATCAGACTAACCAATAACATCTTCATAGTTACAACCAAGTGGCTGACCCTTCACCAGAAAAGTTACATAGTGCACCTTTATGCAACAAAAATGAGTACTTCTTCCACCATTGACAGTAAAATCAATACAATACAATACAATTAAATTAAAACTGCTCATATTTCTGTTCTGACCCTGAGAAAACCGAGTGTCTCTAATACGATTTGAATTGTGAAATCCACGTGACGTTGATACGGGGAGACTGAGGCACGCCGTTTTGTGTGTGCAGAGAATGGATAATCTATAGGCAGCGGATTTACATTCATCTCCTCCGCTGTGGACCGTCCTCGCTTATGAAGACATCAACACTATATGCAAATGCTAGCAAAACATCAACAAGCTAACAACGTATCCCTCTAGATTTGCGTCAATGGATTACGGTGGAAAGATTTCATTAACGTGCTTTGGCTAACACAAATAAAATCAAAGAAATTGTGGAAACTTAGCATAAATAGTGGGAAGTATAGGGAGAAGGTGCCAGGATGCAAGAAAGCTGTTGATTTGCATACTCATGTGATCATGTAGTGAAAAAAGCAGGTATATCCCTACTTAGTTCCACATGGGGGAAGCTCATTTTGCGGGCGGAAGCTTAAGGCACAGAATTTGCATGGTAAGCCCTCAAAACGTGTAGTGGAAAGGGTGAAAAAGTAGCCCAGTTGTGAGAGTGCAGGGTGCTCCGAATGCAACAAAAGTGCTTACAAGGCTTTTGTTAATTGCGCTTTGCAGAAGCTGTCCCCAAAGAGTTCGATAAGAGGCTGCGCTGTAGCTGAAATATGGGAGGATTTGTGTGGTCAAGTTTATGTAGAAGGTGTTACTGTTAGTGAAGACAGAGTGGTAATTAAAAAGCCACTATTGTCTTGTATATGTGTCATGTTATTCCTCCTTAAAGGTGCTGTACATGTGTTACAAACAGAACTAGTTCATTTTAAACAGTTTGCAGTGGTCCAAAATTATTCCTCATTTACCTTATGCATTCCGAAAATCTTACTTACTCACCATGATGAGTTTATAAGCGCTTTTTACAACTCTCAGAGACCGGAGTGTAGTTTTGCCATGATGGTAAAACCAACAACAACTAGTATGCTAATGAAAAAGTCCTGCTTATCTGACAATCAAATGCTTTATGATTAGAATCAGATGGTACATAGCAGACTTGACCCCTACAGCTGCTTATACAATCTGTACTGGGGTAAGACAAACTGTTACAGGGTGTTTAAAGGTGCACTTTGTAACTTTTCTAGTGAAAGGTCCAAGGCAAGGCAAGGCAAGTTTATTTTCATAGCACAATTTGTACACAAAGTAATTCAAATGCCGCCAGACTAAGAAAGACATTAAAATCACACAGATCAAAACATGAATAATCACAAATAATCATCATAAAAGGTTTTAGCTGCATAAGACTGAAACACTGATTCCCCATGTTTAGTCCTGACTCTGGGCACCAGCAGGAGGCCGGTCCCTGAAGTCTTCAGAGTGTGAGATGGTTCATATGGCACTAACATGTCGGAGATGTACTTTGGTGCTAGGCCAGGGAGAGACACAAGCAGAGCTGCTTTAAAATCTATTCTTTGAGCCACAGGAGCCAGTGCAGAGACCTGAGCCCAGGGTCCACCACATGCTGGAATAATTGTGAACAATATACAAAAATAATACACTACTTACAAAATGTTTTGTTTCCCATATAACACTTGTTATTTCTGGTCATCACAGACGACTCAAATATAACCGTTACATTTTGGTCAAGGCCACATTTCTTCACAATAGTCTCCTTCATACAGGAGTGCACAACACACCCACTCATTTTAAAACACTGATGTAATCTCAATTTGTTAGACTCTGCGTTAGGCTCTGCATTTGATTCCGCATTGAATTTTTCTGTACGCTGCCTTTAACCTGACTGTACAATAAAAATCTACAGAATGATTCCTGAGCCTCTGCTCCTGTTCTTCATACAACAGAACAGAAACTGACATGTTCCACAAATCGGCATCTGTCAGCATTTATCTATCACAGTTAACATAAATAGATGCCATCAGGTCATGTTACAGGCTACCTATAAGTCTAATGCCATACTGTGGAACATACTGAGCAAAACAATACAATCCCCAGGTAGACAAGCAGAAAAGAGTGCATCTTGAGAAGAAGTGATGGCACTACCAACCATTTCTGCTTAGAGCATTTGAAATGTTAGCAGCGACCCTGATAGACCCACATTTGCTGAAAGAGCATTCACTATATTGGAAAATCAGCACAACAGGATTTGAAAAGCGTAATGACGTAATGTCAAACTGTAGTAATTCATGTTTAAGGTGTAAGATGTTTGTACCCCTTTATTATAATCATACCATACATCATTTCCATTCATTTAAAACATGGATACAGAAAGATGTGTGCAGTGCTGTTGATGTATTTTCTAAACATATACAGTACACTGAAGGGAGAAGAGCCTGCAGCACCCGAGAGGACGCCCAGAGCAATCACACATATGAAAAATACATCATTCCTAAAGCGGCATCAGCATATGGTGCCATCCCCATGCAAATGAATTTATAAACACAGACAGGAGCACAGCAATGTGCACAGATATATACAGAGTTTCTCACACATGAGCTATATTTGTTTAAAGTGTGTATGGCAGGTTTTCATTTTTGCCTAATTATGACTTAGTTTGGTGGAATAGTATCTGTGGTAAATATGTAAATATCTTGCATCAAATCATGTGGCAGTTTGTGGGAAAAAAGAAGAAAAGCACAAAACTAGAGGAAGTAGCGTAGTACATCTGCCTATGTCATCAACAAATTCTGTCCAAAATGCAGAAACTATTCACGCACAAATGGCAGTTTAAACCTTCATTTAACAACATAAATGTGGTCAGAAGGTTTGGGCCTTGTAGCGTTATTGTTGCTAGGTAATAATTATGTTTGTATCTTCTGCCTGTGTTCAACCAGGAAGTAAAGAGTAAGATTTTTAGTAAAATCTCAAATATAATCACAACGTCTTAAACTCCTCAAGCTTGTTTCATTTAGTTGTTGTGTCATTTTGTGAATTGATGACATTCACAGAGAGATTCTCTTTTAGAACTCAGTACTACCTCCTATATATTTTTAAAAGTAAAAAAAACCCAATCCTCCAGATACTTCCGAATCAATTTAACAGGTCCTATATTATAGAAAATTGCCTTATGTGAGCTTTAAACTCTTTTTAAATGTTTTTCCCTTCTCAAAAACATACCTGGTGTTGTGTTTTGTTTCATCTACACATGTTTGACTAATCCTTTATTATCTGTCCGCATCTCCAAAGCTCAAAATGCTGTGTTCCACCTTGTGATGTCATGAAGTTAATCTCTGCTCAACTAAAGGTAAAGGGTCCCTGCCTTTTATCTTTAGTTGAGTAGAGATTGGAAATTCTAGCACTGAAATCATCTAAATGGTTGTAGTGATGGTATATGGAATTTAAAAACTCAGTGGAGCACTTCCTGTATTACCACATGACATCACAAGGTGGAACAGAATATGTTCAGTTTGAGAGAAGAGCTCAGCCTAAATATACAGGGTTTGTGTGTTAAACATGTGTGAGTGAAACAAAACATAACTCCAGGTCTGTTTGTGATGAGGAAACATTAGATCAGAAAATAGAAAAACATGGGCCCTTTAAATAGATGACTGCATGAAGACTTTTGTGTTGTTGTCTAAAATTCCCGAGCTTACCCAAAATACCTTGAGGATAATAGTGTATTCATGACTGTACCTCCTGTTTCTCTGACATGAAGACTGCAGCTCGTTCCCTTTGTCATGTGATGGACGCGATCTTTTGTTACACGCATTAGGCTGACACTTCTGTTTATGAACAAACTACAGCTCTCACTCAAACCATTCATAAAGCAACAATGTCTTCAGAGATGGCACCTGATCTACCAGGCCATTTCAGGACTATGACTTTGTGCGTGTACATTTAGATCTGTCATTTAGCCAGGTCGGCTCCTTAGAAATAGTGGCATTTCACAGTAGCAAGCATCAGATTTAGGTTGACAGTGTATTTATTGTTTAAAAAAACGGCTATGGAACATTTCTGAACCCTATATATGTATATTTTTTGTGTCGTGTTATGGGTTGATAGATGGGGTAGTCCATGTTGCAGGTTGTCCATCACATATGTTAAATGCCATACTCTTTAGCATTACAGGTAGAGCAATATCATCTCCACGTAGATAAGGAGGTGCGGACATAGTAACCATAGAAACCACAAGAATGTCTATATTATATTTGCCAGTACCAATATCCATCTGTCCCTTATCCTTAGTACGTCTACCTCAATGTGTTTTGAGGAGTGTATTTTTCCCAGTAACATATCACACTTTCATTTGGACAGGAGGTATGTGAACTCACCACGAGATGCATTCAATTCCCCCTGGGATTATGAGGCAATATCAGGGGCATAGAGGAGCTCTGACATCTACTGGGAGTGTTTGCAATGCTGCTGTCCATCAGAAAACCGCCCATCTTCTTTTTCAGCGGGGTTGTTAAAAAAAAAAAAAAAAAAGGTGATTTGCCTACGCAAATCACCTAAATGTGTAAGTAATTTTTGCAAAAAGAACTTAGCTCATCTATGCTTAAAACTATGCATCAGACAATAAGCCTGAACTATTTTTACATATGTGAAGTTTTACATATGTTAAATTTATGCCTAAAATATGTTGAACTCACTGATGCTCCAGACAGGACAGTTTTTTTTTTTTTTTTTCGTGCAGAGTTGGTGCATTGTCACTTTCACAATAAGGCCCATTCTGCAGTTCATCAATATAGATGGTTTTATTTTGAAAGGGCCAGATGTTTATGTACGGGAACTGTGAAGTGAGTGTAATGTGCAATGTGTGTAATGTGCAATGTGCGGAATGTGCAATGTGTGGAATGTGTGAAATGTGCAATGTGTGAAATGTGCAGTGTGTGGAATGTGCAATGTGTGAAATGTGCAATGTGTGGAATGTGCAATCAGTGGAATGTGCAATGTGTGGAATGTGCAATGAGTGGAATGTGCAACTATGGGAACTGTGCATTTTCTTTTTTATTTTATTTTGATCCTTCTGTGACCTGGAAATTCTGGAAATTGGTCTTTGGCTATAATCCAGTGTGTTTACGTTCATGTCTGTCATGTCACGTCTGTCTGTCACATAGAGTTCTGTCATATAAATAAACACTAAAAGACCCAGCCTTTTGAGCGTCTCTTTGAAATGAACAAATCTAAAAGATTCACATCCTATAAAAGAGCTGAAAGTCTCACCAACAGAATTAAAAATGGCTCATTGCACAGGAAGGATCGGCCACTCACATCTCGTCAAAGAGCTCCTCGACCGACCGGGAAATCTCCCTTGTCTCACGATTGCCGCTCCACCACTGGACAATATAGCATCATCACATCCAATATCCTGCCTGGATGTTTCCTCCAAACAGACCTGTCACCGCTCCACCTGAATATGCTTCTCTCCACATAGCTCCATAGACTGTTCAGTGCGTTTCATGTAAACAAGCAATGCCCAATGCACATGTAAATAAATAGCTAGTGTCGTATAAAATATTCATCTCCAAAACTACACCAACCTATCAATATGGATGCTCAGGAAAGTCAAGTTAATCCATGTTTAATAACTAACATTTGCAGCCAGTCATGAGGCGAAATGGAGGCGTTGCCGTTGGAGATGGGAGGAAAAAAATCACCTGTTCATGAATGATAAATGTGGATCTCCGGGTGAATGTATTCCAGCGTGGTCATCGGTGCCGTGTGCAAACAGGCAGTTGAATATGACAATCATACATATTTGAAATGCCTGGGACTGAAGGGGTGAGGAGGGAGTGAGGGGGGTGTTATGTTAAACAAACCTACACTCTGTGCTATTTTTATCACATAGTCGGTGTCACTGTTAGCTGGTTTCAGGTTGGAATCTGACTGGAAATGTAGCTCTTTTGGGTCAAAAATGAGCCCACTGTGTACTGTCTGCATCTAATTATGAAGTGTGTTATTGTCCAAGAATGAGGAAGTCTGTTTTAACATGTTAGTTGGTGTTAGCGTTACTATGATGGCCCCGTAAAGTTGTGAAAAGCTCTTAACTAAACTTACTGTGGTAAATAATTGGGATGCTTGAAGTGCAGTGAGGAGCAACTTTTGGACCTTTGCAACCTATTTAAAATTATGTTTATTTTTCTGTTTCAAGTTTTTAAGAAAGTAAAAATCAGGTATAGCACATTTAGTTTCTGACCAGGTGCACATGAAGTACTTCAATAGATATCTGGAGCAGTACTTTATGCTAGGGTACAGTGATAGCATAGTATTATCATGGAAATAGCATGGCAACTTAAAGTGTAATTATGGCGATTTCATGCTCACGGAGGCAAGACATATTTTTTCAAGTTAAAGGTCTTTCATGTGGCTTTTACTTTTTTTAGTTTAGGAAATTGCATTTTGTACCACATGGTGTGCATTAAGAGCTGCAAATCCTGGAAAATAATCAGCTCTGCCTTTTGATAGAACAGTAAAGTATCAACCAGGAAGGAGCCCATTTTGTCAATTTGGGAATGTTGTTGGATGAAAATCATGTGGAGGCAACTGCCTGGAACTATCCAAGATAGTTGTTTCTCGGTCATGGTGAGAGAAGAGACTGAGAAGGCGGAGCTCATGCCTCGTTTACACTCAATTTGGCTCATAGTTTGAACGATTTACTTACCGACTGCCTCACACACAGCCCCAGTGGAACAAAAACTGGAAAGGTAATGCGATTCAGGGTGTGTATCAACTAGAAATCTGGAAATAAGGAAAAAGAGATGCACAATACTATCAGTGTTACAGTTGGCGGTATAATGGCTCTTGCACTCACAGGGCTATCTAATTTCCCCCATCAACCCACAACATTCACCACAGTTAATCCTTCAGCTATGGTAGTCCTGACCAGGACTAGATCAAGATCTGGAGATGGGTCCCTGAGCGCTGTGCTGCAGCAACTCACTGCTCCTGACAGGTTGACCCAGTGGAACTAGTTGAAAGATGGGACAAATGCGGAGAATGTGTGTTAGAATGTGTCAGGTGTGTTAGTTTCAGTTTAGTTAGTTCCTCCCTATAAGACAGTGGCCACCAGCAATCTGACCAGAACTGAAGATGCCACTTGGATGAGCAGTGAAACGCCTTCACTCAGATTATTTTTTGTTCAGTTGACAGAATAGATGTTTTCTTTTACTATGGCTCAGTCAACATATTCTTATCTTAATTCCATTCTATTACCACTGTGCTATAAAGTGCTAGCCGTATTTTGCATATTTAATTAGTACTGCAGTGTATTCATCTCATCTCTGCTATTTGCAGATGATATTGTTCTAATGGCTTCTCCGCTGGCTCGCCATTGGGGCAGTTTGCAGCTGAGTGTAAAGCGGCTGGGATGGGAATCACCTCCTCGAAATCCAAGGCCATGGTTCTCGACTGGAAAAAGGTGGCTTGCCCTCTCTGGGTGGGTGGAGAGTCCTTGCCTCAAGTGGAGGAGTTCAGGTATCTCAGGTCTGGTTCACGAGTGAGGGAAGGATGGAGCGTGAGATTGACAGGCGGATCGGTGTGCGGTCACTTTATTGGAGTGGAAAGGCAAAACTCTCGATTTTCCGGTCAGTCTACGTTCCTACTCTCACCTATGGTCATGAGCTTTGGGTAATGACCGAAAGGACAAAATCGTGGAGACAAGCGGTCGGTGGCCCGATGCACCCTTAGAGATAGGGCAAGGAGCTCCGTCACATGGGAGAGGGTTGGAGTAGAGCCCCTGCTCCTCCACGTCGAGAGGAGCTAGTTGAGGGGGCTCAGGCATCTGGTCAGGGTGCCTCCTGGACAGTTCCCCGGGGAGGTGTTCCGGGCATGTCTCACTGGGAGGAGTCCCCAGGGAAGATCCAGGACATGCTGAAGGGACTATGTCTCTCGGCTGACCTAGGAATGCCTTGGGGTCCCACTGCAGGAACTGGAGGATGTGTCTGGGGTGAGGGAAGTCTGGGAGTCCCTGTTTAGACTGCTGCCCGCGCAACCCAGTACCGGATAACGGATGGAAAATGGATCAATGGACTGTAGTGTATTGTGGGTTATTGTATACTACTGTACTTTTTAAGCACGTGTTGTGCCCATTTTCAAACCTGCTTTATATTTCCTCCAGTTTAAACTAAACTTTTGGACAAAGACAAAATGACCACGGCTCTGAAACCTCAGTTGAAAAATGCAGCGTCTCTGACTCAGAAAGAATTGGAAAGACTAATGAAGAGAGCCAAGATTTGGGAGGTGGCTGAACTTTAGTCAAATAGAGACGAATGATGAGGCCAGCGCTCACAAATGGGAAAAGAAAATGGCGTTGGCAAACTAATGATCGGGCAGAGGTTAGGAGAATGAGAGAATTCAGCTTTGGTGCATAGAAATGAGAGAGGTCATAAGACACAAACGCATGGGTGCTATTCATGTAATGTTCACAATCTAGACTTTAATGTTATTTGATGAGGGCAAGAAGAAAGGACTAAGAAGATTTCACATTTTGTGCCAGTGCTTTTTCCATTTAAAGTCACCTAACCTGGCTATAGCGAGATTAATACTGTTGATATTTGTGAGTTTATTAACTTAAGAGAATCCATCTGGCCAGACTCCTGCTGTTGTGACTGAGCCCAGGCCGCCACTGAGATGGAGACTGAACCAATCACGGGCAGCATTGTGGTTTGAGAACTGGGTAGTGTCAGAAGGACCAAGGAGGAGTGAGAAAGGAGGAGGATGGGGTCTAGAGGGCTAAAGCAGGCAATGGTTAACTATGTGAATGAGCCATTTTAAAGTATTGTACATTATTTATAAAGCCCAATTGGTCCACAAATTGCAGTAGTGTTGCCTGCACAAAAGTGTATATGTGCTTCTCAAATGTACTAAATTTACACACAGATTTTACTCCCCTGGTTGTAATTAGTCAGTCAGACACCGTCCACTAAATAATGTGAAAGCATTTTCTCCACCTCAGACTTTGCACATTGTGGCATAATTGCCCCATTTTGAATATGCATTGAGTCCCATGAGTTAAATTTGAGAGACACAACTTCAAAATTCAAACATGTGCAGGCACGCTAAATCTGGCCCTATGTCTTCATTAGAATAACATTGAAAACAATAACTGTCATATATGCTAATGCTAAGCTATCATAGTTGGACCCAAATGAATGGTTGCACTATGGAGATGGGTTAAGAGTACTCACGGTTCCTCTAGGGCCTCGTAGCGCCGGTGGTTAAACTTGGGCTAATGATCGGAGTGGTGTCACAGAGGTAAGAGCAGGGGCGGTTTTAGCGTTAGCATTAAGAGCTAACAGGGTGATTCATTACAGTAGCTGCCATTTTAAGCACCGGAGAAGAGCGCTCGGAGGTGGGAGGACAAGTGGGTATAGTGTGCAGCCCAATGAGAATACCCTCTATTGGATAACGTGTACAGTAATAATGAATCTAACTAATTTATGTATTTTAGTGTGCTCTCACTATATGCAATAAAATGTCAACATTTTAACCCACTGTTAAGTCAACATTTTAAAGCAGAACTGTTTTTTCTTTTAACCATTTTATAGTTGTTTCCCCTTCTCATTTATCCTCTCAGGGTTGTTTTTGAAGTGATTCATGCATGTTTGAGCAATTTCTAATGGCTTATTCTCAGGACGCCGATCAACCCGTTTTCACCGCCACCGGCATACGCCCACTGCTGTACTGACTTTGTTCTTCAATTTTATTTTCTTAATCAATGATACACATAGGATTCAGGAGTGTCGTGTAGTCATTTTGGTACAAATGAAAAAAAAATCCTCATTTGCTAGTGTGATCTGCAGCTATTCATAGGAGGGGAAAACAGCTACACGGTTCTTTGTTGTGATACTTGTTTCTTTTAGAGTTGTTTTGGATGAATATTGCAAGTTATAAGATTATGATGCAGGGGTGTCAGATTATAACCAGCATAGATTAAACTTGACTTGACTGGCAATATGGCATGAATGAAAATAAGAAAATAAAGGTGCAGGAATCACTCCAAATACAGCTTTGAGAGGGTAAATGAGAAGGGCAAAGAACTGCAACATGGTTTAAAGCTCTGAAAAGTCAATTTTGTTGAATAGGTCACCCATAAGTAAATCATTTCTCAATTCACTCTCATAAAGAACGAGCCTTAATTTTTAACAAAGCAAACTAAATCAGTAATTAAAGTGGAACCAAACAATTTTAAGTGCTAAACCAGGTAAATTTGCATCTTTGTGGATAACAATATATGAAAATGCATGGCCTCTGCAATTCCAAGTACTTGGTGACATCACATAAGACTGTCCTGATTCCAGCCATGTGTTTCTGATTACAAACACCTGGGTGCAGGTATAGAGTTTGAAGTGCAGATATCCGTTAGACCAGTCACACTGTTCCTCATATACCCAGACCTCTCCCCTCCTCCATCCCCTTATCCTCCACTACAGTCCTCCAGGCAGTGCCCAGTTTAGCAGCTCTATTTGAAACATGGTTGTGGTTTAGGTGTCGAGTGCCACCTTACCTACTAAAACAACTGTCCCTTCAGGATTACCCCTCTCTAGTCAAATACATGTTTAATTCATAGACTGCACACATTTCCAAAGTGCTATCTGGATAAGCAGTTCTCATTCCATAGTCTGAACATAACAGATTTAGTGCCTGAATGAGTCGATGTGGCACAAATGTAGATGGACTATTGTTTACATTTGCACATATCTCCCTCAGGAAACGCTTCTCTGAAAATTGCATTTCAAAACTTAATTCATTCTTATATAGTACATACATCACCGTCTACAGAGCTGTGTACTTCTCATGTATCGTCCCCCAGACACTCATGCAGTCTTAAACAAGTACACATGTGGTCTGCCGTTTGAATAAGTTTACTCTCGGACTAGATTTGATTTGGGTGGGAGAATTGTCTTTGCTCAGAGGGTCCCAGTCCATCAGTCTGACAGAGAGGGGGGCATTTTATGTGTTTTGTCTGCTGCTGAAAACTGCAATAACAGCAGGACCTTAAATCTTCACACAGACGCTACGTGCAGACACTTATTTTATTACGTTAAACTTGAGCTATAAATTCACATCAGTCAAACAGACCCTCCTCCGTCTGCAGGTTAAAACAGAACCGGTCATTTCTTCTACCTAGATGTCCTACATTACACAAAATTGACTCTTGTGAGCTTTAAACCATGTTATAGTGTTGTTTCCTCCTTTAAAAAAACATACCAGGGATTGTGTTTTGTTTCCTTCACACGTGTTTGAGGCATATTTTACTATTAGTCTGTCTGCATATCCAAAGCTCAAAATGCTCTGTTCTACCTGGTGATGTCATCAGGTGGTAGTTTTCAAGCTAACAGCTACCTTTTACCTTTAGTTCAGTAGAGATCTTACCTTTAATTCCAGAGCTGACATTATTCAACTGATTCAAGTGAAGGTGTATGGCGTTTAAAAACACAGTCGAGCATGGAACCTTGCACCTTGGACTGTGAATGAAAGAAACCACAACTTCATGTGTTTGTGATGAGGAAACAACTTTATAACATAGATCAAACAGCATAATATGGGCCCTTTAAGATATACATTTTATGGTGTAACAGTACTCTTGAAAGCAACCCCACAGCCAAAACCTCCATCCATCCATTTTCTTCCGCTTATCCTGGGTCGGATCGCGGGGGTAGCAGTCTAAGCAGGGACTCCCAGACTTCCCTCACACCTTATCCAAAACCTGTATGTTGATATTGTTATATTTAGAAGGCCCTCACACCCAATTTCAAACCATAGGTCAAGAACATTTTTGAACATTTAGCCACGCCCACTGACATCTTTCTGTCTGTGATATTGTTAAACTGATATTGGTTCACATATTTCTTATCTAAATGTTATAAATATGCTTATGTATGTACTTATAATGACACAGCTTAGGGCAAGATGATGCTCTGTCAGGGGCAAATATAGCTATTGACCATTGTGTGTACAATTGTAACCAGAAAACCAGTTTAGAGTCATTAAAGGAGTACCCCAAAACACTTGTTAAGACCTAGCAGTTGGTCTAATATGCATCAGACAGTGGACAACAGAGCGCGATGGACTAGGTCTTGAGGTCAAATGGATAAGATATATTTGAACTAAGAGCTGAGAAACTGGGACTGAAGAAGAATTCTGCATACCAGTACCCAGTTTATATGACAAAGTACAATTTAGGTAAAACACTGTAAGTAAAGTTTCCATAACACGCCCCAAAAGTGATTCAAAATTTACAGTATTATAAAAAAAAAAAAAAAAAAAAAAAAAAAAAAAAACACGAGCTGCAATAAATAAACAGCAGAATGAAACACGTTAGTCATTACAGCAGAATTAAAGACTTAGTTTGCATCCGTAATGAGTCATAGAAGTGATTTATTCCACCTTTTACAGCTCAAATCTTATCATACAGCCACAATATAACCAAAAATAAAATACTGACCTCAAGAATATTCTTTAACCTTTCATATGCTCAATGACAAGTCGATATAGTAATGATCGTGAAGGGTCTAACCATGACAGAGAATCAAGTTTCTGGATGTTTCCTATGATTCTTTGTCAAAAATGTGGCTGATTGGATGAAAAAAGGTGACCCTGACAGTAGTTTCTGTTTTACATTTGTTCTTTAGCAGCGTTTTGCATTCACAGCATCATGTACAGAGCATTTACGTTGAAAATAATACATTAGAATCAGGTACAGAAGCTTTAAACTTCTGAGTATCCTGGCTGCACCACGACTACAAATACAAATATTATCTTTTCTTTCTGTTTTATTCTGTGGAAATGCCAGGAAGTGCATTATTTAATGTTCTGTTTTATTACATTATCTTGAAATCCTTTTACACATTATGTTAGTTTTGTCCTTGGGCAAGACACTCCACCCATTCTTATATGAATTTAGTACAGGAATTTAAGTCTATGATTTTTCAGTACTATTATTAATCTAATTTTTCCTGTTAATTAGGCCTGTCTATACTTTTGCTATATCATTATATATATGATCAATGGAACTATATTTTTGGAGGTCAATATATTTTATTTGCACTACTGGGACGTTTTTAGTTATTTTTGGCTATATGGTTATGGTTATAGATTTGAGCTGTTAAAGGTTGAATAAAGAGCTTCTACGACTCATTCCAGATGCAAACCAAGTATTTAAGTCTTTAATTCTGCTGTTTATTCATTGCAGCTCATGTTTTTTTTTTTTTTTTTTTTTTTTTTTTTTTTAATAATATTGTAGATTTAGAAAGGTTTTGTGGTTTAAATCTGCTCTTGGGTTATTGGGTCAATGGTATACATCAGTTTCAGTTTTATTGTTTACCGTCTATATTTACTACAGCGATATATCACACTTCAAAATGTCCAGAAAATGTCAAAAATAATCCATTCTGTAAAGTGCGTCCCAAAATACAGGTAAAATATAAAGATTCATGAGGATAAAAAGCTCTGTAAATGACCAAGGAGATCCAAGAGCATCTCCCCCCTCCGGTCACTTCTGTCTGGTTTGACTGTTTTCAAAGACTCACCCTCAACTCTAAAAACCCTCTCTCTTTTTTCTCCCTCCCAGCATCTCCTCTCTCTCTCTTCACTCTATCACATCTCTTCCTCTCTCCTTTTCTTTCTTCCCTTGTATCGTTCTTGTCACCTCCTTCATGTCTCTTTCCCCTTCTCTTCTTTCCTCTAAGCCTTTTCTCTCCCCCAGCTCTTTGCCCCTCTGCCCTAATCTCACTCTTTCCTCTCTTTCCCTCTCCTCTATCTCTCCTCTCCCTCTCCCCATCTCCTCATTTTCCCACACAGCTTTCTCTTGCTCCTTTCTCTTCCTTCCTCCCTTATTCCTCGCTTGCTTTCTTTCTCTTTCCCATCTGTTCCCTCCCATCTTTCTCTCTCTTCCTCCCATTCCCCTCTCTTATTTTTCTGCTCTCTCAGCTTCCTCTCCTCTTTCCACCTATCTCATTTTTCTCCCCTCTCTCTTTTCCCTCGCTCCTCTCTCTCCCCTCTCTCTACTCTTTTTTCTCTCTTCTATCACCCTTTCTATCTTTTCTTTCCCATCTCTCCTCATTCTCCCTTTCATCTTTCTTATCTCTCTCTGTCTTACCCCCCTCTCCCCTTTCTCTCTCCATCCATCTCTCTTCTCTTTCCCATCTCTTCACATTCTCCCTTCTATCTTTCTTATCTCTCTCTGTTTTGGTATCTCCCTCCTTCACACCCTCTGCTCTCTCTCTCCACTCTGCCCTTTCTCTGTCCCTCTCTCCTCTCCCTTTTCCATCCCTCTCTTCCTTTTTCTCTCTCTCCCTCCCTCCCATCTTTTTTATCTCCTTCTTTCTGTCTCTTTCTCCTCTCCCCCTCTCTCTTTTACCTCTCTCCCTTTCTTCTTCTCTATTCCTCCCTCTCATCTTTCTTATCTCTCTCTCTTCCTTTCTCTCCCCCGTCCTCTCTCCCCCTCTCTCTTGTCTCTTTCCTCCCTCCTCTTTCTCTTTGCTCTCTCTCTTTCCTCCCTCCCTCTATTCTCTCTCACTATCTCTCCTTGTCCTCCCTCTACTCTCTCTCCTCTCATCCTTTTCTCACTCCCTCTCTCTCTCATCTCTCTCCTCCCTCCCTGCCACCTTGCTTATCTCTTTCTGTTTCTGTCTCCTGCCTCCCATCTTTCTCATCTCTCTCTCTTCCTGTCTCCCCCTCCTTCTCTCTCATCTCTCTCTTCTCTCTCTCCTTCCCCACGGTGCAGAAATGACACTTTTCAAAAACAAACATCCCGGAGGTGCGTTTAGTTTTTGTCTCTTAAGCAAAGCGCTCTTCCTCAACGCGTCAGATCACCGGCGTTTGGGAGAGGGGGACTGAGGGAGCGAGTGGGGACCATAAAAGACAAAGACGATGGATTTGATGGAGGAAGGGAGGAACACGCGCAGACGTATGTAGAATAATGGAAGAGCACTCGGGGCATGCGACCATCTGTTTATGGAGCTAAGTCTCTCTCTCCCTGAAGGATGGGAACGGTTTGTCACGTTTTGGTTCCTTCAGAATGGTCCCTTGACAAAGCAACACATTGGACCATAGAAAAATTGTGAAAACTCCCCAAAAATATGAGCAAACTCTTGGGTTAACTTACGGAAAAGAATAGAAATTGCATGAATGAAAGAAGACGAATGGTTCTTAAACTTTTCATGCCAAGTACAAACTAAAACATGGGCTTCTCAAAGTGTGGTAGTGGTTCCAGAGGTGGCCCAAATACAGTGGTCCATCGTTTATCGCGGGGGTTATGTTCTAAAAATAACCCACAATAGGTGAAATTTTTGCAACTACTGTATATGTTTTGCAGCTGTAAAACCCTCACCACACACTTTATACACTCACAAAGTTCAAACCTTCGTATTCGCCTTTGTCGGTGCAGAACGTTTCATCGACATTGTGGGTTTTGTCAGGGAGAAAACTTGCAAACATACAACACTTCAGAGTTACACTGCGATCCAACATTTATGTAAATTTGGCTGAACACATTCTGTACTGTACTTCAAATTCTCTACAGTTCTGGCTTTGTTCCACTTAAAAAAGAATGTTATTCAGATTATTAAACTTTTTTGTTAGGGATTTTATCTGGCTATAGGTTGGGTTCACGTGACATCACAACACTCCAGAAACCCTGTGTTATAAATGGAGCTGAAGGACAGGTCAGAATTCTATGGTGGGATTTGCAGATTGCAGATTTGTTGACCTGGTGTATGGTTAATATCTCCTTAATGACCTGGCCTATCCACATGAAACAAACAAACAAAGAAACAAAAAAAATAATAATAAAAAAATACTATGACAAGTGTGTAAACCCAATCCCAAACAAGTATAGTTGTCCCTCGCTATATCGGGGTTCACCTTTCCCAGTCTCGCCGTTTCACATATTTTTTGTGTAATTTTACATGTCTTTCTGTTACAGTGTATGAACGTGAATTGTGTTCTACATCCTGATTGGCTAAGAGACTGTAGACCATTGTTAATCAATCTCCCTGTGGTGTGTCTCCTGTACAGTACAGAATGCGTTCAGCTTGCACAATTTACATAAATGTTCAATCGACACTACAGCGGAGCAGCACCAGGACAAAAAGGCACGGTCAGAGGAACTGTGAAATACACTTGAGCCACTATTAATAATTAAACAACAGAGAAATGTGAGAAAACATGAATGCCTGTCTGAGAAAAGTGTGTAACGTGTGTGGTGAGGGGTTTTACAGCTGCAAAACATATATAATAATTGTAAAAAAAATAAAGCAGACTACTTTGCAGATTTCGCCTATTGTGGAACGTAACCCCCGCGATAAACGAAGGACCACTGTCATCAAAATTCAACATGTGGTTCATAAGTTCAAAAGCAATGAATGTCACATAGTTCACATAGTAGACCTCTGCCCTCCATTATCAAATTCTATAATGTGAACAAACAGTTGTCTTTTTTCAATGGAGCCAGGGTAATTCCAGGTGTGATCCATGGTAAAAGAAAAATTCAATTCTGTCAACTGGACAAAAAGTTATTTTGACTGAAGGCGTTTTGCTGCTCATCCAAACGGCTCCTTCAGTTCTGGTCAGTTATTGCCACCAGCGATCTTCACTCAAAATAACTTTTTGTCCAGTTGATGGAATGTAATTTTTCTTTTATTATTGATTTGAAGGAGTTACTGCAGCCCTGTACTCCAGAGCCCTGAGGTGAGGTTCTCCAAAGTCAGAGTCAAGACCTAAGGTGACAGAGCCCAGACTATGGAACAGCGCCCTCTGCCTGTCAGATCCTCTCAATCTTTAAAGCAGTTTAAGACTAGACTGAAAGCCCACCTCTTCTCCCTGGCATTTAATTCTAGCTAGAAAGTGCCAGTGTTTTATTCCTATGTATTGCATTATCTGCATATTTGTTTTTTGTTGACTTTTATGTGAAGCACTTTAGTTGGCTGAAGTTGTTTTAAAACGTGCTGAATAAATAAACTTGAACTGAATTGATTTGAAGTTATTAGGTGGAATCAATCCTGCCTGATTTACATTCAGAGGACATGAGGACTCAACGAGGGGAAAATGAGGACAAAGCCACGGCCAAAGAAGAGTAAGTGGTAGTAAACACACACACTCATTTTTATAAGAATAAGAACGACTTGTACATGAACCAGGTTGAATATATAAAACAAAAACAAACAACTAATTAAAAGTATTATGTCTGCAAAATGACATTTCTGCTTGTATTTACTTGAAATGTCCATTTATTGTTTGTGTGCTGCTTGAGTCCCATCACAAAATGTATGAAAAAAGTGAGAATATGGTGTTGTATAAATGAAAAAAAATGAGAGAGAGATATGAATGTTGTTATACCATAATACATGGCTTTGATATTTTGTAAAAGTGAAAGATATTCTGTGATCTGATGTTCTACTCTTGCTTTTTCAAATAGTTCCACTTAGAAAACATACCCATTGCTACATAGTTCCATGTATCTTACTTCATATGTTTGTCTTCTGTATGTATATAAAATGTAGAAAGTAGTACAAACTTTTGACTGGCAGTGTATGTGCGTTTGATGTTTGATGGAGAGTGGGGGGCGGGGCACTGGGTAAGAGCCTGTTATTCGCTCTCTGGTGGAGAGGTTCATTTTTATCTCGAACTATGTCTTTTCTCCAAAGGTCAGTCTGCTCCCAACATGACCAATTTATATGTGTCCCACCTGTGTCTTGAACATAGAATCAGTCATAAATACAGTGTTTCAACCTTTCACTAAATCCATCTATAGGTTCTCTGAGTGCGGTCTGCTTGTTTTACCTGTTATACTGAGTTTTCTTTCACTGAAGACATGTCTAGGTCAAGGGAAAACTTCAAAATCAACATTCAAAAAAGCCATGAGACTGCAAAGCTAAAGGATAACTAAGTGGAATTAATCAAAATTTTGATATCGAGATGGCCCTCAAAGCACTTTACATCAAGGAACCGCTCACCAATCCACCCGCACATTCATGCACCAATGTACGTAGACACTGGGGGTGAAGCGGGTTAAGTGTCTTGCCCAAGGACACCGCGACAGCATTCGTCTGTGAGAGCTGGAATTGCACCGACAACCTGCAGGTCAATCGATGTGACCGCTCAACCAATGGCGTTTATGTCGAAAGCGAGATTCAAACCACCTACTGTCGCACCTGTAGTTTGGAGCAGAGTTCAAACTTTGTAGGAAGAACGGACACAACACGCTAGGCAGGTGAAGTGTCTTGCCTAAGTACACAACAACAGTATGCACTAGAGCAGGGGTGGGCAAACTTTTTGATACACAGGCCACAATGGGTTCAAAAGGGGCCGAGCCAGGATGTATGTATATATTACATTAGAGATTTGGCCTGTAACATGTAGCAAAGCATGAATAACTTACTTTGGTATTTTAATCGAATTTCGGTGAAAACATATTTTGTTGTCCACTCCGCTCACTCGCGCTCACGATCCACGTTTATTTTCTTTGATAAGCTAATTTTTGCAGAGGGGCTGATAAGAGAATAAGAGAGTAATACAAGGTTGATGTAGCTGAAGTGCGCCATAATTTGGTCACATTCGGCAGGCCTGATTAATAAGCCCAATGGACCATATGTAGCCCCCGGGCCGTAGTTTGCCCACCCCTGCACTAGAGTCACTGCATCCATCCAAGTACTCACCAAACCCAACCCTGCTTCGCTTCAGAGATCAGACAAAATCGGACATTCGCAAAGTGATTTTCTTAAGGGCTAGCCAAGATGATAGTTTCAGCATCAATATCAAAGGTTTTTATGCGTTTTCCTCTACTGTATTTCAAACTTTGCCTTTGTTTAGATTAGTAAACTTGACGCCAGGTAGTGTTTACAGCGTCCATTATTACATCATTATCACATATTACGAAACTAGCATATCTCCCTTGTCCGTGTAGTTATTTACTGACTTACAGCTTGCTTTAAAGTAGATAGATACACTTACAAATGGTCATTATGCACAGTTTGAGGAGCCTAATTGTTTAGCTGCAGTTGTCTATAAAGCACAAATAATACACTCACTTATCACAATGAGATGTTTCAAACCGCCATCTCCGCCCGTGTACCTCTGCTCCCCGCTCAGCACCGCAGATGCTTTTAATGGAGAGCAATTATGGCTGCGCAAACCCACACAAGCCTTAAATCGTCCGTGCGCCAACTGCACGAGACAGCAAATAATGTCAAATAACAATTAGAACAAACCGTTTTTGCAGATTCATGATGAAATATGGGTGCGGGGACAAAGGAGGAGGGGAGTGGGGGGGACAATGCAGCGAAAGCAGGGTGAGTTGTGGAGATTGTAAAACGGATTTCCTCACACGCCTCTTGGGTAGAGTCCAGGTGGCTGCTCATCTATAAAACATGATCGTGGTGAACGCAGGTGTGCCAGATGTGCAGTTCAGATCAGGACAAAGTGATACAATGATGTCATACAGGAAGAGGATTTAAATGACTGGAGATAAAGTGGGAATAAACATCTCAACTCCACTCAAAACTATATTTCAAATAGAGCTGCTAAACTTTGCAGGACTAAAGAGAGGAGTGAGCAGGGAGGAAAGGCGGGGTCTGGAGATATGAGGAACAGTGTGCTTGGTCTAACAGGTATCTACAATTCAAACTCCGCCCCTGCAGCCAGGTGTTTGTAATCAGAAACACCTGGCTTAAATCAGGGCAGTGCTGAGTGATGTCACCAATTACTTGAAATTGCAGTGGCCGCTGGAGCCAGGGCACATCCATATTTATACATTTTTGGCCATAACGCTGCTAATGTACCTACTTTGAACTAAAATTGCTAAAAAAAAGAACTAGGAACAGTAGACAATGCTAGTCAAACACCATGCACACAGTTTAATAGACAAAAAGTAGTGTTTAGTTCCACTTTTATTTTGTCGACTGAAAGATTTACATCACAATTTTTATCAGAAGAATAGATGACTTGAGGAAGATACACTGATCGAAACAGTAGCTCAGTTGGTAGAGTGTTTTACCACTGATCTAAAGATTTCTGGTTCTAAGCTCCCACAGATGAACATTGTTGTAGTGTCCCTGGGCAAGACACTTAACCCACCTTGTCCCCAGTGTCTGCGTACATTGATGTATGAATGTGTGTGAATGGATGAGCCTTTCCTTGTTGTAAATTGCTTTGAGTTCACAAATACACGGCAATCCATGCTGGCGTGCCCCCGCTGGTGCCACAAAGCTCCACAGGTGGTTTGTGCACCAGTTACAGAGCAACATTGAGCACTGTTTGTGCAGAAGCCGAAGGTGAAGCGCTCAAGCAAACTAAAAACATACACAGCGACGCCAACAGACGTCCTTCAGCCTATTTTAGTGTCTATGCAGACTATTTAGTTCGTAAAAAACATACAGAAGTTAAGAACTTTGCGCATTTATGTACAAAGAAGATGTCTGTGCTTTTCTCTCAATTGGATTTACCAAAAGTTTGATTTTTCGTTTTGTTCCGCTGTTGCTGCTGAAACTTCAACAAATCAGATTCAAATAATCGCCATGACGTTCGTTGATTTCCGTTCGCTTTCAGTGAGAGCCATCCCAGACTGACAATTGTCTTTGTCTCATTACATAATTTTTGTCAATGTCATATTTTTGCTCACTAAAGCTAAATAAAAAATAAATAAATCGTAATTATACATTTTACATTACAGGCAGTTTCAGTAAAAATTGGTATTTGTTGAACTAAAAGAACTTTTTTTTTTTTTTTTTTTGTCAAAGGATAAAAACTAAAACTAAACGTAGAAGAATGAAAAGAACAAATGGAAACTAGATTCAAGTTTTCAATCACAGAGCCCTAAACCAGACCATAAACAAACTTAACAACCAAGGAACGGATTACGGACTTTTAGTTGGTTAAATTAGCATGATATTGTAAACTAAAAAGAATAAGCATCCAACTAGAGAAGCATTAAATAATCAATGGATTCCAAAAAAGTGTGTGCTGAAATGGAAAACTGGGAAATATGTTCCTCAAACTGTCACTCCAGATACAGGCTGGGATCTTGGTCAGGAGTACCCAGCTGGAGGATCAACCAAAGGTACCTGTTTTTTGATTTATGTGAATCAGAGCCTCCACGGTAAACCCATTTGAACAAGGTCAAAGCATACAAATTCTGCATCTGACATTTTCATTATCAATGGGGCGCGACACAATTCCAACAAGACGAGAAGCGAGATTGGTTCCACGAGAGCGAAACCAGATTTTCACCTAATAGTAAATAAATGATGCAAATCAATTTACAACTTACAGATTTTGAAGTAAATGTGATATGTTTGCAGCTCAATGTATCACAGCTTTTTAAACTGTGCCTTCTCAAATAGATGTTACTCACCAGCCTTGAAAGGTCCTGTACCCAATTTGTTTCCCGTATGTTTGAGCCAAATCTGCCCCAGTACAGATATATTGTATAAGTGATCAAAATAAATCCACACTTTCCACAATTAATTATACAGCTTTTATCCATCCATCTATCCATTTTCTTCTGCTTTATTTGGAGCCGGGTCACTGAGACAGCAGTTTCCGCTTGTCCTTTCGGTCATTGCCCAGGAACGTAGATTGACCGGTAAATCGAGATCTTTGCCTTTCGACTCAGCTCCTTCTTTACCACAACGGACTGATACAGCGACCGAATCACCTCAGACGCTGCACCGATCTGCACATAAAGCTTTTAATTGTCCAATAATCAGGAAGTTTGCAGTTACCATGCTAGTTGTTAATAGCTTTACTGTGTTGGCAAAACTCTGCTCCGGTCTCTGAAAGTTGTGAAAAGCGCTTATAAACTCATCATGGTGAATAATTTGGATGCTCGAAATGCATATAGTAAGTGAGAAATAACTTTTAATCACAGAAAATTGTTTTAAATGAGCTAATTCTGGTTTTTAATGTTTTTATAATATTGTAAAACCAGGTACAGCGCTTTTAAACTATTATTGTTAGTCCGCAAAGTCATGCTTTTAAAAAAAAATCACAAGATCATTCTACGCATGTGTGCTCAATCTTATGACATTTTTACAAAGAGCGAAATCTTGCCCAATCCCTAATTTTCATGTTTTTGAGGAAAGAATAGCACGTTGTCAGATAATTATACACTACACACAACAGCTTTAGTGATGACTTTCTCTTTGCCTTCATTGAAATGCTGTTCAAACACCCCACATAATCCATGACTGATGCCAACGCTTCTACGGAGAAACGCATTGGGCTCAGACATGTGATGTATGTTTATGAAGCCCACACAGATGGTGCGTTCAAGGCCCCATTGATTCTTTATGTTGTGACCTTGAAGTAAATGATGACTATAGGCGTGAAATCAGAATAAATTCTAAAGGATCGCCATCTCATTCTCATCTGGATATGATGTATTCATACTGTGAATTATAACAGAGGCCGTGAACTGGAAAATGCATTGGACGAGTGGGAAAGAAAGTATAGCGATCATTTCTGGGGGTACAAAAGTGAAATATGCGATGCCTCATATTTGAAGTTAAAACTTTAATAAATCAGGCTTAGAATTTGATATCAACCAATCCGTCTGTACAATGAATCAAAATCTTATTAAGAACAAGATTGGAAAGTTTGGTGAAGGCGCTATTTTAAAGCACCCGTCTTTATTAGATTTTTTTATACCAGTGCAGCGCAGATTTGAAACCTCTCCGCCCTCTCTTTCAAATTACACTGAATTTTATGTAATTTGAAAGACAAAATATCATCAAATAATGAAAGAAATCTGTTATTTTCAAATTTATATCTGAAAGAGCGGTGCAAGAAACACAAATGTTCAAATCATTTCATAATGTCAACATAAAGCTTTTGTCACTGGTAGAGTAACTCACAGTGCGAAGAGCATTCTAAATTTTTACTCAAGTTAAAGTACTGTTTCTTTAATAAAAATATGAGTCAAGTAGGAGTAAAAGTACAGTTGTCCCTCACTATATCACGATTTACCTTTCACGATGTCATTGGATCACAGTATAAATAAAGCTGACTACTTTGCGGATTTCGTCTATTGCGGGTAGTACAATTTTTGTAAAAAGTTATTAAAGTAAATGTCACTGAGTACTCCCCACCTCTGAAGTTGAACAAAATGAAATAATAGAATGTGTGGGCAGTTTTGTTGTTTGAATGTCTCATGCTAAAAAATGTTTTCAAAGCTCTGAATTCTCCATTTTTTTATAATAGTAAATCCAGTCCGTTGCAAGTTTAGTTTTTCAACGCTTCTTTGTTAAAGCCTAACTTTCAAAGATTCCCATCCAACTAATACTCATCTTAAATTCAGATTTTTTCTAAAGCCTGCCACTCACAGCAGGAATTTTCAGTCTTGAACAATTGACAAAAACCCACAAATCGTAGACACAAACAGAATCGGATGACATTTAAAATCTCCGAGCGTAAAGACTGCAGCAAAGAGACCGTACACCACAAGCTAAAAATTGTGAGCGCATCTCTGTCAGCTGTTTCCTGTCTACAGTAAAATGACTCACTAAAGCAGGGGTATCAAACTGTCAAGATCCACGTCTGCCTTGTGTTTTGTGCTGTGTCTGGAGCTGGGTGGAGATTCGGACTCCTCCCATGCACAACTGCAGCTAATCTCTAATCAAGCTGCACCTGGAGAGGACAAAGGGAGCCAGGTCCTAACACTTGGCGCCAGATTGTCCAGGTATCCACAGTGGTACAGCTCTGCTTGACTCAGTCTCATGTTTTACATTTGTTACTTTTTACTAAGTTGGATGTTTTTACTCATCAGATCCCGCTCCCTGGACCTGCTCAACTCCTCTGCCTTCGACCCAGCTTTCCACAGCCGGTATGAACCTCACATCCTCTGACCCAGTTCACTTCGACTGGTACAGATTACCTTGTCTCTGACACCACTGCCCACGATCCGCTTAAGGACTACTGCAAACAACCCCAACTGTCTGATCCATCTACCTTCATTTGAATATTACAATCTGTAAATAAACATTGTTAAACTGTTACCCAAGTTCTAAATCTTTGGTACCCATCAGTTGTTACGACAAACTAATTTTCACAGAGGGCCACATCAACAAAATGGTTGCTCTCAAAGGACCAGATGTAACTATAAGATTAATGTAACCAAATGTAATGTAAAATAAATGCAACTACTTTTTAATCTTGTTAATTAACCATTTCTATATTTATTGCTTATTCAAGTTACAAATATTGCATATGGATTTGCATGGATATGAAAAAATGGCTGTGTATCTCCTGATAAACTGATATTTTAACCTTTTAATTTTCTTCACGAACCACATAAAATGATGTGACGAGCAACATTTGGCCTTGAGTTTGACACATGTGCTCTAAAGTGTTCAAAACATCAGAGCATTGCACTTTTGCACTAAACTGTGTTTTTATTATTTGAAAATGTGGTTTAATAGTGCAGATAAATGCTTTTAATGCACAGAGGGCTGAAGATAAACGACACAGGAAGTAGAATCACTATTGCTAATCTGCAGCAGCTCCACCCTGACCCTCGCTACATGGAAATAAACAGACACACATGAGGAACTACTTGCCTTTTTTACTTTTTAAACTGCCTTTGTGGACTGGGTGTTATTATTTGCAGAGGATACATTCTAATGGATACAATGGATGAGAATGCTGCAGTTTAATAACTTTACGAGAGGGGAGTAATAAAGTCGTCTTTAAATTATTTTCGCAATTTCTTGAGTTTGTATCTTACACCTCTACATCTGCCCCTGTCGCTCTGTTTTATTGGTGGTTTGTGTGTTGATGTTTTGTGTTTGCGACTTTACGACATAACTGAACAGCTCAGAGTCACATACAAGGATCCTAAATAGGTGAGAAGCAAATCGGCTCCTAAACGGGACAAATGATCCTGTAGCGTATGGGTCGATTCTGTGTGTATTGTAAATTGTTTGAGTGCATATGCAGAGTACAGAAAAGACCTTGAACAATGAGGAAGAGAGGGACAGTTAATGAGGCCAAATTTGACTGAGTTTGCATATGGCCCCAGGCAAAGGCATTACGAGGTCCACGTCAGCACTCTCGCCAAAGACTCTGCCAAATGGAGAAGTCAACCTTAAGATGGGACCAGGGTTAAGCACAAGTGCGATAAAATTTGCGAAGGGGAGTGATATTAAATGTGCACTTTTATCTGCTTTTCTCGATGGATGGCGCTGTACCAGGTTTTTAGTAGGAGTAGTTCAGTTTGCAATAGTCCAAAGTTAAGTTATTCAGGCTTTTCATAATACTCAAAGGCCAGTGCGGAGTTTTCTAGCATGCTAACGCACACTTCCTGCTTATCGGACAATATAATGTTTTAGAATTACATGCAGGCAACACACAGCGGACTTATTTTAACCTCAAAAGCTGCTCATACCATAAACCTTTTGCTCAAACATATGGGAAAAATTGGGTACATTATTACAAGTAAATACAGAGACAGTTGGAAGTAAGTACAGATCGGGGGGCGGAGATAGGAGGTAGATGAAAGCAGAAATGTTCTAAGCACTCAAGCCTCAAATGCAGAAGAATATAACATTACTCAAACATGTGTGAATGAATTAAAATACCGTTTTGAGTAAGATAAAAACTAGGAAACACATGGTTAAGAGCAAATGCAATCTGTTTTCCATCATGTGTCGACTTTAAACTGACATATCTGGTATTTTGTGTGTGTTTTTATGGCTTGGAAAATACATTAAAAACGTTCAATGTATTTTTGCTTCCACTTGGTTGCCTCTCCACAGGTCTAAACTGTAACTTGCCCTGGTGTTACTTTCTGTCTCCATGCAGGGCTGAAATATAAACAGCTAAATTGCGTTATACAAGCAGCAATTACATTTAGAATAATATAGGGTATTTTGCACCATTATACTTTCCATATTTTTATAAACACAGTATTTTCCTGCGTAAACAAACCCGAGCCATTATCTTAATATATTACCTCTGCTACAGCCTCAGCTCGGACTGAACAGAGAACATCTCCCATCGTCCCTCTCATCCTGTCCTCCTCTCATTCTATCCTCTCCTCCTTTCTACCTCTCATTCTCTCCTTTCTTCCTCCTCCTCTCTCCTCATCCCCCATTCTCCTCTCCTCCTCTGCTCTTCCCCTTCTCCTCCTCTCCACCTCTCTGGACTTCACAGTGCACCTCCTCTTCTGTTTTCCTCCCCCCCTCCTCCTCCCCTTTTCCTCTACTCAACTCTCCTCCTTCCCCCCTCTTCTCTCCTCCTCTACTCTTCTCCTTCTCTCCTCTCGACCCCCTTTGCTTCTCTCCACCTCTTTAGACTGCGCAGTGAGCGTCTCTTCTTCTCTCCGCCTTCTCTCCACCTCTCTGGACAGCAAAGTGAGCACGTCCTCTCCTTTTCTCTCCTCTCCTCCCCTATCCCCCCTCTCCACTCCACCTCTCCTCGTCTTCTCCCCCTGTCCACCATTTCTCCCCTCTCTCCTCCTATCTGCCCATCTCTCCTTCACTTCTCCTCTCCACCTCTCCTCCTCCTTTCATTGCTCTTCCTCGCCCCTTCTCCTCCTCTCCTCTTCTCCTCTCTCCCCCTGTCCACCTATCCACCTATCCTCTCCTCTTTTCCTTTCCTCCGGCGCTCCTCTTCCCCAGTCCTCCCTCCACCTGTCTTCCACTCATCTCCTTCTCCTCTCCCCCGCTCCTCCTCTCCCATTCTCACCCTCTCCTACTGTTCTCCCTCTGTTCACTCCTCCTTTCCACCTCTCCTTTCCCTCTCCATCTCTCCCCTCCCCTCTCCTATGCTCCTCCTCTCCACTTCTCCCCTCTCCTCTTCTCACATTCTCACCCTCTTCTCCTCTCCCCCTGTGTCCACTCCTCCTTTCCACCTCCCCTCTCTCCTCTTCACCTCTCTCCTCTCCTCTGCTCCCTCTCCTGTTTCTCCTCTCCACCTCGACTTTCCTCTGCTCCTCCTCTCCTCTCAACCTCTCCTCTCCTCTCCTCCTCTCACATTCTCCTCCTCTCTCCCTGTGTCCACTCCTACTTTCCACCTCCCCCCTCTCCTCTGCTTTTCCTCTCCCCCCTCCTCCTCGCCACCTCTCTTCCTCTCCTCCTCTCCTCCACTCCGCCTCTCTTCCTCTCCTCCTCCTCTCTTCTGCTCCTCCTCTCCTCCTCTCCGCTGCTTCTATCCGGTCCCATTTGTGTCAACAGAGATGGGAGCAAACGTGGCTAATTAGCGCCTGCCAACTGCTTCTGCAGCACAATCCCAAAAGGTGTTGAAATTCGTCAGAATCACTGCCGCTGATGTATGTTGGGATCAAATGTAAGCTTTTCTAATTATCTTGGCAGGAAAGTGCACAAAGCATGTTGAATTATAGGCTCGAGTGATCACATAAGGCCGTCTTGGGTTTTGAATGTGAATGTGTAAGCAACTTTTCATTTTATTGTGTTCGTCCAGTGTGCAGAGAGTTAATTATAAGGGTGAGTGTACATCAGAGAATGGCCTTGTTCATAAATGTCTGCAATGTCAAAGGAGCAAGTGCTAATTGTTTCATCGTCACCTAGTCATTTGCTTAATCCTCCATCTCCACCTTGTCATCAGGAAATGTTGCAAACTGTATAAGAGATTATTAAAGTGTTAGCTGTGGTGGCATTAAAAGAGCTGTACTTAGATATATGAAAGCTGGAACAGTATTTTTTGGGGGTCAGTATTTATCGTGTACACTTTTTCTTTGCAGTAGTGTCACTTTTTGGCTGCACGATCAGATTTAAGCTCATTACAGATGATGCAACATGCAAATCCACTCTTGGGTTATTGTTGTCAGTGACATAAATACTCTTGTTAAGTGTTATGTTTACTGTCTATATATACCGTATTTAAATATACTTAATCAAAACATAATTAACTCAGTATACATGTTTAATCAATACTCTAGTGTGTGTTTTAATGACAAGATTTATTTATTCTTAAAAAGTTACAGTAATGTAACTTTTATGTACATGGTTAAGTAATGGAGGCTGACTTGCAGCATTGCAATGTGATTTATTTATTTATTGTGAAAGTGAAACTGTTTATTTGTGATATACAATGCATTTAATATTAGACATTATGCGCAAAATGGATAATAATAATGAAAAATTAAAAACAAAAATAAATAAATAAATACCTGGGTGCAAATCAAGACAACTGAAGAAGAGACAAAAACAACTCACCACTGAACTAATTTGATCTAAACTGCAATTTAATTATTATTTATGTGTGTGAGTGTGTGTATATATATATATATATATATATATATATATATATATATATATATATATATATATATATATATATATATATATATATATATATATATATATATATATTTATGTTTTTTTATTATTATTATTATTATTATTTTACTTTCACTAACTTCATAACTTGCACCACTAAACGAACTTGATGTAAACTACAGCCTCTAATTTTGTTTATCTATTTATTTAAATTATAATAAATAAATTGTCAACTTTTTTTTTTTATTTCACTAACTTTATGACTTGCGCTACTGAACTAACTTGATCTAAACTACAGCCTATAATATTACTTATTTATTTATTTATTTATTTATTTTAATTATAATAAATAAATTGTCAACTTTTTTTTTTTTTTTTTTTTTTTTACTTCCAGTAACTTTATGACTTGCACCACTAAACTAACTTGATGTAAACTACAGCCTATAATTTTACTTATTTATTTGTATTTTTTTATGTTTCAAAAATATAATAAATTAATAGTCAACCTTTTTTTTTTTTTTTACTTTCACAAACTTTCCACCTTGCGCCCCTGGCTGGTCTAGCACCTGAGTTACAGTCAGCGTTCACACAGTGGTGACCCTAACATAAGCAGAAAGTGTAGCATGACTGATCACAACTATAAACACGTTCCACTGCCACTATATTTTTTTCTGCCAATATTTATTTTTACTGGTAAATGTTTTATGTCCAAATTCACCAGAGAAATCTTACCAGCAGACCGCAGCCCAAATAAAAAACGATTTTAAATAATTCACCAGCTTCCCTCTTGGTGACCACAGGCAGCAGCTATAACTCAAATCTGAACTTTCCACAAAGCTTCAGCCGTGTGCAGCAAACCCCAGGGCTCTTTCACAATAAAACATGTCCTGTCTGCGCTTGGCCTTTTACTTTGAAGGATTGGGGGTTCATTCTGTATTTTTGCCTATACTTTTTCCTCTCTCGCTCCTCAAAACCATTTTTATCTGTGTCTTTGGAGCAGGTCTTAAGTTCTAAGCTGCTGTTGGTCGGCAGCCAGTGAGCTCTGAGTGGAGTCGTGTTAGAATTATTCCCTCCTTGGAGTGTTTAAATGTGAGGAGGAGACAGAAAGGCTGGAGAAAGAGAGGGGGGGGGGGGGGGATGGAGGGAGTGGGAGATGAGTTGGAGAGAGAGAATGGAATGAAGGATAGAGGGATAAGATAGGAGGGAAAGGGGTGGGAGAGAGAGACAAAGAGAGGATAAAGGAGTGAGTAGGGAGCAAGTGAGCTCTGAGTTAGAATATTCCCTCTTTGGAGTGTTTAAATGTGAGGTAGAGAGAGAGGGAGAAAGAGAGGAAGGATGGAGGGAGAGAGTGGGAGAGGGGTGAGAGAGAGAGAGAGAGAAAGGATGGAGAGAGAGGGTGAGAGATAGGTGAGAGAGTGAAGAGGGATGGACAGAGAGGGTGAAAGAGGAGTGGGAGAGAGAGAGAGAAAGGATGGAGGGAGAGAGTGAGTGATGGGTAGGAGAAAGAGACAAAGAGAAAGAGGAAGGGTGGAGGGAGAAGGTGAGAGAGACTGGAGAGAGAGAAGAGGGAGAGAGGGAGGGAGGAGAGAGAGACAGAGAGCGGAGCAGTGAAGTGAGGAGGTCGGAGAAAGAGAAAAAAGGAAGGAGGGAGAAGGTGAGAAAGGGATGCGAGAGAGAGAAACAGGGAGAGAGGGGAAGGATAGAGGGAGAGGTTGAGAGAGAGTTTGGAGAGAGAGGGTGCGAGGGGGGAGGGAGTGGGTGAGAGAGAGAGAGACAGTGAGACAGTGAGAAAGTGAGAGGAAGTATGGAGTGAGAGGAGAGAGAGGATAGAGGAGTAGGGAGCCACTGAGCTCTGAGCTGAAGCTTGTAATTATTTCCTCCTTGAAGTGTTTAAACATGAGGAGGAGAGAGAGGGAAAAGACCGAGGGATGGGAGAGAGAGAGGGGAGGGAAGCACAGGGTGAGAGCGGGGTGGGTTAGAGTGACAGAGAGGAATGATGGAGGGAGGGAAAGAAGGGAAAGACATGGAGAGGGCAGAGGAGTAGGTATGGGAGCCAATGAGCCTGAGCTGAGTCTTGTTAGAGTTATTCCCTCCTTTGAGTGTTTAAATGTGAGGAAAGAGAGAGGTGGAGGGAGAGAGACAGAAAAGGGATAGAGGGAGAGGGTGAGAGTGAAAGAGGAGTGGGAGGGAGAGAAAAGAGGAGTAGGTATGGGATCCAGTGAGCCCTGAGCTGAGTCTTATTATTCCTTCCTTGGAATGTTTAAATGTGAGGAGGAGAGAAAGGGGGAGAGAGAGAGGAGGGATGAACGGAGAGACAGGAGGGAGGGAGAGAAAAAGAGAAAGGGATGGAGAGAGGGGGGGTGGAAGGGGGTGAGAGAGGGAGGGGTAGAGTGAAAAGGTATGGAGAGAGGAGAGGGAGAGAAGTGGGATGGGGAGAAAGAGGAGAGAATGAGTAAGAATTTGGTGAGGTAAAGAGAGGAGAGGAAAGGTAGCAAAGAGAAGGAGAGATAGAATATAGGATGTGTAGAAGAGAGAGAGAGAAGAGGATGGATGGACTGAGGGAGGAAGAAGGATAGAGGGGAGAAGGGAGCAAAGAGAAGGAGAGACAGGGGTGGGTGGAGAAAGAAGGAGCAAACAGAAAGAGAGAGAATACAGGGGCAGAGAGACAGAAAGAGAGGAGTAGGGGAGCGAGAGGGCAGAGAGAAAAAGAGAGAGGAGTTGACACGGAGAAAAGGAAAGAGGGAGAGAGAGGGAAGAGGAGATAGGATGCAGGAGGGCAAGTGTGTGGAAGGAAGGAAGGAAGGAAGGAAGGAAAGAGAGAACTAATGAATGGAGAAAGAGAGGATGAAGAAGAGCAGGAGATGAGTATGACTCTGGTGTTGGCAGCCAGTGAGCTCTGAGCTGAGGCTTGTTAGAGAAGTGTTTAAATGTGAGGAGAGAGAGAGAGAAAGAGAGACAGACGAGGAAGGGAGGGATGGAGGAAGGGTAGAAGAGAGACAGAGAGAGGATAGAGGAATAGGTAGGCAGCCAGGGAGCTATGTTTGGAGGCTTGTTAGAATGATTCCCTCCTTGGAATGTTTAAACGTGAGGAAGAGAGAGAGAGAAAGAGGAGGGGGATTGAGGGAGGAAGAGGGATAGAGGGGAGAAGGGAGCAAGGGGAAGGAGAGATAATATAGGAGGTATAGAAGCGAGAGGAGGAGCAAAATAAGGTTGGAGGATAGAGGAGTAGATGGGCAGCCAGTGAGCCATTCATTACCTTAGAGAGTTTAAAGGGAGGAGGAGGAGAGAGGGAGGAAGGAGGGAGGGAGGGATGAGAGAAAGGAGGGAGCAGTGAGAGGAGGAGAAAAGGAGGAGAGCAGGTATAGGAGAGAGTGAAAACAAGTTATGAGGCAGGAGAGGAAAGGAGAGGTGAGGTGCTTAGATGTAAATATGTAGGAAGGAAGGAAGGAAGGAAGGAAGGAAGGAAGGAAGGAAGGAAAACTAATGAAAAGAAAGAGAGAGAGGTTGGAAGAAGAGCAGGAGATGAGTACGAGTTTGGTGTTGGTAGGCAGCCAGTAAACTCTGAATGTTTAAATGTGAGGAGGAAAGAAAGAGAGAGAGAGAGAGATGGGAGAAAAAGGAGGAAGGGATGAGAATATAGGAGGTAGAGAAGAAGGAAGAAGGTTGAAGGGTGAGGAGGTGAGAGAGGAGAAAGGGATGGAGAAAGAGAGAAAGAAATAGTGAAAAGAGGAAGGGGTGGAGAAATGGATGGAGAAAGAAAAGGGAGCAAATGGAGGGAGGGAAAGAAAGAGAAGATAGGAGGAGGAGGGAGAGAGAGGATGATAGAGGAGTAGAAAAAGGAGGCAGAAGGAAAAGAAGAGGGAGGAGTTGGCTGAGGAGATTAGGAAAGGGGGGAGAGGAGGAGAGAGGAGAAATAGGATGCAGGAGAGAGTGTGTAGAAGGAAGGAAGGAAAGAAGGGAGGAGAGAACTAATGATGGAGGGAGAGAGATTAAGAAGAGCAGGAGATGAGTCTAGTGTTGGTGGAGGGAGAGAAAGGATGTGGGGGTGAGGGAGGAGTGAGATGAGGAGGAAAGGAAGAGAGGAGGGGGGGGTGGAGAGAGAAAAGGAGTGAGGAGGAGAGAGGGAGAGGAAGGAGGAATGGAGTGGTAAGAGACAGGGTAAGAGGGTTTGGGTGAGAGAGTTACAGAAGGAGGAACAGAAGAGAGGAGAGAGAGAAAACAGGAGGTATGGAAGAGAGAAAGATGAGGAGGAAGGAAAGAAGAGATGGGGTAGAGAGAAGAAGGAGCAAAGAGAAGGCGAGAGATAATGTAGGAGGTATAGAGGAGAGAGAGGAAGAAAGAGAGAGAGAGATAGAAGGGAGAGAAAGGAAGTGGGGGGGTAAGGGAGGAGTGAGATGAGGAGGAAGAGAGGAGTGGAGAGAGGAGTGGGTGGAGAAAGAAAAGGAGCAAAGAAAGGGAAAGAGAGAGAAAGTGAGGAGGAGAAAGAGGGAGAGGAGGGAGGGATGGAGCGGTGAGGGAGTGGGTAAGAGAAAAAATGGAAGAGGATAAAAAAGTGGAGTTACAGAAGGAGGAACAGAAGAGAGGAGAGAGAAAATAGGAGGTATAGAAGAGAGAAAGAGTGAGAAGGAGGGAGAGGGAGAGAGAGAGTTAGTGTTATATGGGGAGATTTAATATGAGGAAGAAAAGAGAGGGGGAGGGAGGGATGGGAGGGAAGAGAGGAGAGTATGAGGTATAGGAGAGAGAGCAAAAAGAGTGAGGAGGTGGGAGAGGAAGACAGAGGGAAGAAGGGAGAAAAGAGAAGGAGAGAGAGACGATAGGATTCATGAGGAAAGTGTATGTGAGAAAGGAGAGAACTAATGAATGGAGAGAGCATGAGAGAGGATGAGCTGAGGATTGTTAGAGGAGTGTTTAAATGTAAGGAAGAGAGAGAGAGGACATGGGGTGGAGAGAGAAAGTACAGGAGTGAAGAGAAGGGGTGGTGAAGAAAGCAAAGGGAGCAAAGGAAGAGAGCATAGAAGGATGAGAAATGGGAAAGAGATTATGGAGGAGACAGAGAAAGAGTGGAAGAGAAGGTAGGAGCGAGGGACTTGAGAGGGGAGACAAGGAGGAGGGAGAGAGAGGAGTATGGGGAACTCAAATAAGAGATAGAGGGAGTGTTGGGAGAATGGAGTGAAAGAGGTGAACAGAGAGTGAGATCAAGACAGAGAAGTTGAGACAAAGGAGAAGAGAAGAAAGAGGAGAGAGGGGGGAAAGAGAAAGAGAGAGAGGTGACAAAGGAGAGAAGAGGAAAGAGGAGAGAGGAAGGGAGGGAGAGGGAGAAAGGAGAGGACAGGAAAGAGGAGAGATGGAGGGAGAGGAGACAAAGGAGAGGAGAGGAAAGAGGAGAGAGAAAGGGAGAGAGAGAGGATACAAATGAGAGGAGAGGATAGAGGAGAAAGGGTGGGAGGGAGAGAGAGAGGAGGCAAAGGAGAAGAGAGGAAAGAGGAAAGTGGAAAGAGGGAGAGAGAGTGAGCGAGAGAAGAGAGGAGAGAGGGAGGGAGAGAGGATACAAATGAGAGGAAAGAGGAGAGAAGGAGGGAGGGAGAGAGGGGAGACAAAGGAGAGGAGAGAGGGAAACAAATGAGGAGAGGAAAGAGGAGACCGAGAGGTAGAGGAAACAATGGAAGGGAGAGAGAGAAAGAGAGAGGGAGGAGGGATATAGAGGAGACAAAGGGAAATAAAGGAGAGAGAGGAAGAGCAATAGAGTGATGGTGAGATAGACGAGACCAAGGAGAGGAAACAGAATAGAGGAAGATAGAGAAAGGGGAGACTGAGGGCAGAGATCCAGAGAAATGTGATACACTGCCTCATATAGAAAGTCTCAGTGCAGAACCCATTAGACCTTCTGGAGGCGGGATTTGCATAAAAGGTAAAACGCTGATACTTCACATTCTGGCCCTGAAAATGAGTCACTTAAAAGTTACAGGAAGTGTTTCCAATGGCAACAATTTTAAACTGGCGGGTCAGGGGCCAAGAGGAAGATTTGGGTGGTCCAGTTTAAATATGCTTTTTTATTCCACCTCCTCCAAGCTACAGCGGTCCCAGAACAGGGATTGCAATAATAATTTGAATGTGAATACAGCTTTTCTAGACATTTAAAGGTGCACTATGTAACTTTTATTTTTATTTTTTTACCGCCAACTTGTCGTTGTGTTTCAAATTATGGTATTCAACCTTCCTGAGATTCAGAATACACACTAATCCAAAAGATCTCAGTCTGGTTATCGGATGAATCTGCCCGAGTTCAGATGGGAGTGATTGACCAGTGGATTAGCCAATCAGGGACAAGCATGGCATGTCTGTATCAAAATCAATATGGCTTTGCATGATGAAAAAGAAAGGACAAAATATCACAGGGGACTGAAAATGTCATGGATTTCTACAGAATCAGTGCGCAAAGCTTAGGTCAGAGCAGTTTGATTTTGTTCAAAATGGTGCGCGACCAATGAGCAGTGGTGAAACAAAGTAAAAATAGTAAAGTACAGCACTTATATATGCATTTTAGGTATCTGTAATTTACTTAAATACATTTTAAAGAGGCTACTTTTAATTTTTTTTTAACTTATTTATTTATTTATTTTTTTATTTTACTACATTTATTTTATTTTACTACATAGGAGAGAAGATATATGTACTTTGACCTGCTGAAAAGGCTGAGGATTTATTTTTTAATATGTTCATAATTTGAGCAAACAAAAATATACATGTAAAAACAGCAGGGGGAAAAAAAAAAAAAAAAAAAAATTAAATGTTTTTTCCCCAAACAAAATTCTGCACAAATCTGTATCAAAATCACTACATCTCAAAATCAACAACAAGTACATATTCAATCAGGTACTTTAATACTTTTACTTAAGTTGATCTTTTCATCTGATACTTTTACTTTAACTTGAGTTTTTTGGTTTTTTTTTTGGTTTTTTTTTTGCCGTATTTTCTCCACTTTTAAGTAACAAAATCAAACACTTCTTCCACCACAGCCAATGATCTCCTTCATTTCACATGCGTCACAGAAACAATGAATCTGATTGGATGGTTACGTTTGCTCCAGTCAATCATTAAATGTATCTAGCTTTCATTCAGTCACAGCTTATTGTTCCAACTCCCCTGGGTAAGTCATGTGAATATCTCCATATAAAACCACTAAAGCCCATAGTTTTGTTCATTTGCCTTCATTTCCCCTGTCTCTCAGCATCTCACAGCATTATAAACCAGTGCTGTAGGTAAACCCTTATTTGTGCCATTATCACACAAAAATACAGCTCTTACATGAGTCTTTCATTAGTGCGTTCTTACAAAGCACTCCGAACCCAAGCCTTATGACTCATTCTTTGTCTGCCAGTTCTTATATACATACAATGAGGATCCCTCCGCACCTGATATAATCCACAGAACAGGTTAGGCAGATACTGTGTAAAAGAGACCTTGAGATGTCTTTTGTATTAAGACATTGAATACAAGAATCTACTTCCTATTGTTTCAATGGCAATGTTTATGAATGTGTCATTGTTCTTTGTTTTGTTTTGTTTTTATATATATATATGCAGTAAGTTTGACATGAGCTGGTAAACTGTTGTTGAATAGGTACAGAGGAGATGGGGTAAGTGTTGAATGGAAAGAAACTAGTATAAATAGCACTGGAAACATAATTGTTGTATAATATTTAAAGTAAAATTGCTTCAGGCACTTGCACAGTACTTTTAACTCACTGTTTCATAATGTGTGCGTACAAGAGTGAACGCTTTGGTCATATTTCAGTACATCTTTAAAATTATGACTTCAATTGTATATTTTGAGCAAAAAACACCTGTATTTGAACAAATGCTAGTTATATAAGTTCAATGCCGTACTGTGGAACATTCCAGGCAAAGCAATTGTCATTGTCATGTCTGCACGAGAAAAAGTTACATAGTTCAAATTTTCACAATAAAAGCATAGTTGTGAGTGAAAATGTTATTAAATAATATGAACATGTTGAATCTTGAGCTTCCTGTTTTTCAGTGCAATAAAAACATCCATTTGAAAAAAAAAAAAAAATCATACTTTTACTTTTTTTTTGGCAAAACTATTACATATGCTATGGCTTTAATGTACCTATGTTACTATTTCCTAACATACATAAATGCCTTTAGTTCTTTTCATTGTGTGTTAAAAAGGGGGTATAAAAATCAACTTTTTGGATCGTTTCACCATGTTATAACATAACATAACAACATTATAACATTGTTTCCTCATCAAAAACATGCCTGAAGTCGTTTAATGTCATCCATGCATGTTTAAGTAATCTAGCGATCTTTCCCACTGCTATTCGACCCCTCATTATGGTTAGCTGTAAGATTTGCCTCATGCTCCGCCCACAAGCCTCCATCACTGTCAAGGTCCCAGTCTGAACCCTGTGTTTTTGTACTATCTCCCTTCTGCGTCTGAGCTTGGATCTCGGCGGAGATTCTGTTACCTCCCACTACACACCCGAAACCCATCAACAATGGCTCAGTCTAGTTTTTGTACTTATGATGTCTATGCTCGGCTGGTTATTTTTGTTTTTTGCCAGATCTCGCTTCCTGGAACTTCTCTGCACCTCCGCCTCCGACCCAGCTCTTCACGACCGTTACGAACACCTCAGCCTCTGACCCGGCGACCTACGACCTGCTCGAAGACTTAAGCATACGATACCGCTCTCAACCATCTTCTCCATGAACCTACATTTACATTACCGTTTTTGTAAATAAACTTTGTTCAATCTCTCACCCCGGGTCTGAATATTTGGTATTGCTGAGTCCATCAAAAATGAGTAGATTGAAGTGAAATTTATGATATTGTTGTTGTTAATACGTTGTTTTTGGTGATTTTTTTGCATTTTCAAAGCAATAAAAAGTAACATGGTGATCTAACTGCAATATGTTACGTGTTTGCAATTAATACCCCATTGAAGTACATTTAATTTCACATTATTTCTCATAAAACCATTCATTGTTGAGATTCCTATGCACATTATAGGAACTTCACGCTATCAGCAAACAAAGTGAGTGTTTGATTGGCAGCGGGCTGACAGAAGGCCACAGGCACATGCAGCGACACGTTTGAGGGCGAGCGAGCGGAGGAGGAGGTGGAGGAGGTGAGAGAGTGAATACGGCGCTCTTATGTCACACGCCCGAGCGCCATAGCGACAGTGTCAAAAAGGCACAGGAAGAAGTGGCGTTGTGCTGCGGGCCGGGCGCATCCATCATGAGGTAGTGAGTGCAGAGCAGAGACACAGCACAAGCACCGGTGACACCTGAACAAGAGCCATTCATTTAAGTGGACACAGGAGCAGGACAGGAGCAGGACAGGGGCTGATGGAGCTGATGGAGGCTTGTGCTTAACCATGTGTGCAAAGGGATATGAATGGGTTAGGTGAGCGCAGTATGGTTGAGGAAAGAAGAGACTATAGTGTCCTTAAAGAGGGAGTATTCGACATTTTGGAGCTTTCAACCATGTTATAACATTGTTCCCTCATCAAAAATGTGCCTGAAGAGGTGTATACGTCATCCATGCTTGGGTTAGGTGAACGGTGGAGTAGAGAAGGGACTAGTGGTCTCTTTAAGGTTTGCATCGCATTTTTATTAATTTTTTTAATCTTACAGGCATATTTATAAGTTGCACTTTTTTTTCATAGTTTGCCCGAGGGTGCGACTTATACTGTTTGTTTGTTTTTTCTTCATTATTGTGTATTTTTTGGCTGGTACAACTTATACTCCAGTGCGATTTATACTCCGGAAAATACGGTAAATAATAATAATACTACACATAATAGTAGCTTTCATTGATCATTTATAGTAACATCAGTTTTTCTGGTGGTGAGTTACCGTGTCGATACATACATCACTCAAACTTGAAGAAACACCCAGCATCCAGGAACGGAGCTTCAGAGAGAGCAGTGCCTCCTGTTAGCTTCACCCCACCCACGCCCCACGAGGGAATGTTGATGACATCAGCTGTAAAGTATCAATAGGGAAATATGTCCTCTGCACAACCTTGAGCACTTGGGACCAGATTTTGAAGATGATTTTAGTCAAGAATATCAAACTGGGGGATTTGTTAATACCACTAATCTTGCCTGGGATCCAGAAAACACACTTCTCCAATACTTTTTTTTTTTTTTTATTTATGAAAAAAAAAAAAAAAAGAAGCAGTACAGTACAAAACATAACAGGTAGATAGAAACATGCACAGGAGACAAAGAAACAGACAGTAAAATGATAATCCTGGTACAAAGCATAGGACAAGAAACAGAAATAAAACAATGATCAGAGCTTGGGGTGGGTTGAGGGGGTGGGTTGAGGGGGCGGGTTGAGGGTTTACAATGAGCTAATGTTTTATTATTGAGCAGGTAAAATGAATGAATGAGTGAGTGTAGTTATGAAGATAAAATTACTTTTGACATTCAGTTTCAGGGTTGAGTCTCCATTCTCTTATTTATTTATTTTTTCCTTTTCCTTTCTTCCCTTATTATTTTCCTTCCTTTCCTTTCTCCCCTTTTTTTTCTTCCCCTTCATTTTCTGTCTTCTCTTTCCCCCTTCTCCTCTTCTTTTCCTTCCCTTTTCCCCTCTTCCTTTTTCCTTTTTCTTTGACTGAACAATTGGATACCCTTCCCCACATCATTTCTGCCCCATACTCAAGCTAATACTATTTGTTTGCGTGTGTGTGAGGGGCAAGTCATAGTCTAGTCACTTCTCCAGTACTTTACAAAATGTGAGTCGGGTCATCGGTGAATCTCTCCGAGTTCAGATGGGCTTGACAAGTGGATTAGCCAATCAGAGACGCGCATGGTCTGTTTGGATCAAAACAAATATGGCTGCTTACGAGGGAAAATGACAGGAAACAATATCACAGGGGATTGAAAAACAGGATGGATTTCTGCAGAATCAATGAGTGTCATTTTATTTGAAATGATGAGTGACCAATGAGTTCTTTCACATGTGTCACTGAACAATCTGACTTGCATGATCACATTTGGTCAGACTCGAGACACAATGAAAGGTGTGGGGCCAGAGAGCTCATTCTGGATTTGCCCGGCAACCACCAATCTGTTTTAAATATGATGATCGTTTGTGCTACTACAACTTTTACTGAGAATAGTTCCTAGGATGTGAGAGAAAATATATGAATACACCATCTCCTGTCTTATACAAGGCAAGAGGTTTGATTTAGTTTGTGTCTATCCTTTAAAACACCAGATGTTGTGTATTATTTCATGTTTTGTCCTTCCAATTACATCAACAGTTCTGACAATTACTCTTTAACTTAGTCTTACTACTAATTTTTTGGCTACTCTACCCATCTCTACCAAAAACTCAAGAGTACAATTTTCATCCAAAACAAAGAGTTACCAAATTAGGAGTTAAGTAAATCAGAAAGTTGAATCACTTTTTCTTTTTTTTTTTTTTAAATCATGTTGTTATTTGTTGGCCAAGCAGAGAGTTTTGCGCACATGCCTCTGGTCGCCATGCTGTGAGGAGATTCTGAACACCACCCAAAGCTTTAGTCACACTGTTGTTCGAAGTAACTTGGAAATAAATCTGACAAAAAGTTTTCTAGTTGGAATTGACATTGGATTAGAAAATAGAAAATCAGAGCAGAATGTTCTCTCAATCTCTTAAAGGCGCTGTAGCTGATTTTTACTCTTAGAAATGTGGGGAAAAAGTAGAACTAGTTCATTATAAACAGTTTGCAGTGGTCCAGAGTTATTCCTCACTTACTTTATGCATTCTGAGCATCCTAATTATTGACCATGATGAGTTTATAAGCATTTTTCAGAACTTTCAGGGGTTAGAGTGGAGTTTTAGTAAGCTAACACAAAATTCCTGTTTATCGGACAATAAACCAAGTAATTGAAATAACAGAAAACCTGTCATATACACTTTAAAGTCCTTAGCTCCTGAGATGAGACTAGACTGGGCATTAATGATGGTCTGGCAAACCGTCCCTATCTGCATCAAATAAAACACAACACTGACAGAAGCATAGACAGGTTTGTGTTTGTTTGACAGACTCTAGGGTATTAGTTTTATATCTCGTCATGGCCAAATTGAATTGGCATATATTTACATAATCCCTGTGATATGAGAAGATATGCACTAACACCCACATCTGAAACTGAACCTCTCCACTTCAGAAACGCATGATTAAATAAAATGGAGATGTGTGTTTGACTGACTAATAATAACAAAGGGTGAACAATACAATGATATTCTGAAGTATTTTGCAAATGTTTCTGCCCTGTACCTCAAAATAACCGTGCAAATAGACCCGCTGTAGAATGAATACAGTCTGAATACAGTCCCCTACCATCTGGACCAAAGTACGTGATGCCTTTCAGTGATTTGGAACATTTTTTTCAAGTTGCTATAGTAACGATAACTTGGACAAACGTACATTTTCAGAATTACTCTTGAAATATAAACAGGTAAACTGATAAATACTTGCTCAAAGTATGTGAAAATTGTGTACAGCTGTCCTTCACTATAACGCGGTTCATCTTTCGCTATTTCGCAGGTTTTTTGTGAAATTTTGCATTTTTTTTTTATTTTTTACACCATATGAAGGACCACTGTGTTCTGCGTCCTGATTGGCTAAGGGACTGTAGACCATTGTCAATCAATCTCCTCCATGCCGTGTCTCCTGTACAGTACAGAATGTATTCAGCCAAATGTATATAAATGTTCGATCGCAGTGTGACTCTGAAGTGCTGTATGTTCGCAAGTTTTCTCCCCGACAAAACCCACAATATCGATGAAACATTCAGCACCAACAAAGGCATCTAAGAAGGTTTGAACTTTGAGAGTGTTTAAACAAGAGAGAAATGTGAGAAAATGTTAATGCCTGTCTGAGAAAAGTGTATAAAGTGTGTGGTGAGGGGTTTCACAGCAGCAAAACATATATAATAATTGCAAAAAATAAAGCTGACTACTTCCCGGATTTCACCTATTGCGGGTTATTTTTAGAACGTAACCCCTGCGATAAACGAGGGACCACTGTATTTCAAACTGTTAATAAACGTTCAAAAACAGAGAAGAGAGCAGGTTTATATGCATATAAACTTAGCAATACTTATGGTTACAGCAGGCGATGCCACGAGGGAAGAGCAACAGAGGCATTATGTTCTTTGTCCCACGCAGCATTCAGCTGCTCTGTAATCCTATTCTGCTCTTGGGCTGGATTTTAACGTTGCCTTATCTGTCCTTCTCTGGTCTCTATATCTTCCATTGTGCTCTGAGTGGTGTAAAAAGCACTTATAAACCCATCATGGTGAATAATTACAATGCTCGAAATGCATAAGGTAAGTGAGGAATAATTTTGTCCCACTGCAAACCTTTTAAAATAGACTATTTCTGTTTTTCACGCTTGTAAGACAGTGAAAACCAGGTACCACATTAAATTTGTTATTGGAGTTAATTTTATTAAAACTGTGGCACTTAACTTTAGAGTCATTTACTGTTTTTTATGAAATCATTGTAAATTCTCAAATGATTTGTTTTATATGTATTATATTGTGAACGCAGCACTTGACAAAATCTGAGTATTGTGCAACGTTTGAGTTTAAAGGGCTCATATTACGTTGTTTTCTGATCTGTTATAATGTCATTTCCTCATCAAAAACATACATGGAGTTTTGTTTTGTTTCACATGTTTAACACGCAAACTCTGCATATTTAGGCTTAATTCTTCAAACAGAAAACACTTCCACCTTGTGATGTCATGCGGTGATAGAGGAAGTGCTCCATTTTATTAATAATAAAGGGTTACTCAAACGTGTGAATGAAACAAAACACAACTCCGGGTATGTTTTTTGATGAGGAAACAATATTCTAAGATGGCTAAAAGCTTACAAGAGTCAATTTTGTGTAGTATAGGACCTTTAATAATAAATCACTCTGTCACAATTATTGTTTTGCATGTGGACAGAGTAGTAATCCTGTCTTTTTTTCCATTTTAACATGGAAGTTGTGAACCTTTTAACTAGTTCAAACATTCATTTTGGGACATAGACTGTATATGCAACTGCACATAGATAACATGCCAGCTGCCGCGTTCCAAATAGGTGATCATGGATACACTTCTAGCTCCATCAACTTTACTCCATTTCATTTTACGTAAAAAAAAAAAAAAATCACCTCTCTCTCTGTATCGGCTGTGGTGAGCCTCATCATTTTGGTCAATGTTCATATTTACCCGCTCTACATAGTTCTAGTATTTGTATTTCACTATTGTGTCAGTAAATCAAGATATGAACATTAATAACAGACAAATCAGCCTTCTTCCCCTGAGGTTGCTCCCGATAGCGTTAACAACAGGTTTGATTGACAGTGTTGCTAAGTGCTCACTTTTTTTGACTGGAGCCGAACGCTATGGGTGATGTAATGTCATAAAAACTGTAAAAGTGGTTGATTAAGATGTAATTTTTCCCGTCACCTATTTTTTCACTGTATTATGTTTTTATTATTAGGAAATATTTGAATATATGAAAGAAACTATGGAAACCACTTGAGAAAAACATACAGTTTTGTTGTTAGAAAGCAGCATAAAAACACTTAAGATTGTGTCACAGAATGCCACCAAAGACCCAAATCCTAATGGGAACTTCCACATTACACTAGAACTATAAATAGACTAATAAGACCTAAACTAGATTATCTTTGTACTTCACTACTTTTTTCTCTGAAAGTGTAATTTGGTAGCTTCCTTCCTCCTTCCTTTGCTGTCTGCTCCTGGGGGAAAAATGGTGCGCTTGAATAAAGATGTGAGCATATCGTGGATCGGGTACAGAGACGTGCAGAACACCTCCACAGAGCCAATTACTTTGAGAAGCCGTACACAAATGCAAGTAAACAAGCTCCCGACTGCACACTGCCGCACACAGAGACAGTTTTGTTTTTAGAGTTGTGTTTTTTTAGTTCTGGTGGAGATTAAGATGTGCCGTGACAGCACTGATGGGTGACTAGAGGGTAGAGTCTTTTGTTAGCTTGTTAGTGTGAGTGGAGTTCAGTCAGTGTGAAGTAAAGGCAGCTGTAATGATAGGTGACAAGAAATGCAGTTTAAAAAAAAAAAGATAATAAGAAACATATCTTTTGTCTTTAATCCCTTTGGAAAATTGAACTGGAATTACTGGTGTGTTACACACAAACTAACAAAAAAAAAGGGACTAAACCTGGACTGGACCATGACTAAACAAGTATTAGATCAGGACCAAGCCAATGTTTACACTTGCAGAAACACACATCACACCATTTTGAAGCAATAGAGTGACAAAACCAAGAACTCAGGGTGCATTCACACCACAGACTGCATAAAGAAGTGGACTAAGTGAGTGTGACATCACCCATAGTGTTCAGCTCCAGTCAAATAAAGCTCATCGAGGCTGGCTTCCATATTTGGAATCCCGACTGCGAGTACCATAGCAGATAGAAGGTAACGCTCATTCTCACATGCACCGGTGGATTAGCATCTTAGTCAAACCTTTTACAAATGACAACAGGACCCAACTCGGGGAAAGGTGTCTGATTTGTCTGTTATTAATGTTCATATCTTTGTTTATGGACACAATAGTGAAATGAGAATACACAGATCATGTAGAGCAGGTTAATATGAACATTTTAAGACCAAATCGATGAACCTGATGGAGTGTGCCCATGATCACTTCCTATTTGGAATATATATATATATATATATATATATATATATATATATATATATATATATATATATATATATATATATATATATATATATATATATATATATATATATATATATATATATCCTGGCCGGCCCCTCTGTCAAATTTTAGAACCCATTGTGGCCCTTGTGTCAAAAACTTTACCCAGCCTGTATTTGTTACTATTTAGACAGTATTATTAACCTCAATATGAACCTTATATAAAACTTGTCCAATTTAAACAACCACAACAACAAAAACATTAGAATATTCACCTGTCCATGTCCTTGTCTGTGTCAGAGGATGCTGCTGATGAAATTCTTGCCCCAACCCTCCCCATCTCCACTATTACACCACTGTCCTCTGTGCTCATGATGACCTTGTCACAGACAGAGTGAAATTAAAAGTCCTTGTTCCTTAGGGTAAACTACATGTCAACCTCATGTTTCTGAAGATCACATTTACCCAGCAGCATTCTGCACTTTTATTTTGAAAATCACAAGGTCTCCACAAATCAGAGGTGTGTTCCTGTCAAAACTGTCAACAGAGCTTTGACTGAAATTTCTCAGGGCGATATCTGGCAATGTAGTTAAATCTAGTTTTGATGTAATCACCTGCAAACCACTTTACTGATGGACCTGCAGTAGCATGTATTTCTCCGGTCGTGTTTTTATGGGGTGTGTTTCTCCACACATCTAATTTGTTATCTTTCTGGTAAAGGGTCTGCCACTCACTTGTCTCCAGGGAATATGTCATTACTTTCTCTGAAATATTGCAATGAATGGCGAAGTGATGTACCTCCTTGGAGAATGTTTGGTTTTAACTTTCTATCTCCACAGAATCATAGAGGTTGCACCATAGACATACAGTAGACACTGTCCAATGCTACTGTTATGCTTAGCTACTCGGCTAGTCACTGGAACACTGCAGCATGATTTTGGAACACCAGCCGTTAGAATTAGCCCTGAAACATGTGAAGCTATGACTAATCCAGAGAGTGTCAGCTGGTAGGGTTGAGTAGGGGCACTATGGAACTTTTTAGGTGGATTGTCTGAAAGCTTCTATTCTCCAAGGAGATGCTGTTGTTTTTGCCTTAAATGTTCCATACATCCAAGTCATCCCCATGGAGACAAGCAAGTGACTCCACCAGTAAAAAAAAAAAAAAAAAGTTGGGAATTTCTAATCTAGCTGTAAGGTTAATACTGAAAATTTATATATATATATATATATATATATATATTAAAAATGAAACATATTTTGGTCAACAGAAGCGATACGAATCAATTTCTTAATTTTCTTTACGAATTCAATTTTTCAAATCCAAAGCTACATTTTCCTTATAGTGCAGTAAAAAAATACAGATGCCACGTCTCAAATATAAGTAAAACTTAAAAGCATCCAGTGTAAAATTTTGTACAGTGCAGATACCTAAAAATTTTGCTAATACTTTACCACTTGTACTTAGTTACCTTCCACCACTGGTATTTATTTAATTTATTCATTCTCGGGTAATGTTGGTTCACATTATTGTGGTGGTTAAGTTGTTTGTTTCAGCATAGGAAAAAAATACATATATACAGGTGAAATAAGGTTGATAATACAACAAAGTACTCAAAAAACACTACATTGTTCTGTACTTTGCCTTGTTTACCACTGCTTATGATACAGGGATGTACTAAACCCTTTCACGACTCCTATACATTTGCAACAAGCCACTCGAGCTGCTACACATCCCCATATCATTATTCATAGTACTCTCAATCACTGTTCTGTTGCCTGGATGCCCTTCCTGTCATCTTCTTGCATCATAAGTGCAGAGCCGGGCGTTCTCAGCAAAGCGTTGTACATAAATTTGACTTGACAGCTGGAGTGCCACTGTTCTGATGCAGGTCTGCCCCCCCGATCATATTCATTTCCTGTAGACGCTAAACCAAAGCGGGGAATTTACATGTCAAGAGCGGCGGGCTGATGAAATGCTACGGCAGGAGTGAACACATACATGGATATAAGTTTATGACATATAAGGAACATGTACAGGCACTGATGATCCTGTTTGTTCAGATGTAGTAAAAACATGTTTAGTTAGTATTTTCTACTACACGAAAAATGTTAAGAGTAAATATGTTTCGTGACTCTGGGACTGCACTTGTTTAAATATCTGAAGGGACGAGGGATCTACATGCAAACTAATACACTGCCTGGCCAAACAAATAAGTCGCCACCTGGATTTACCAACTGCAGCAACCACAGAGTTGGTCAAGTCTAGGTTCAGCAACTACCTGAATATACAGAATGACCAGGTTATTCCATCACTTGATTTTTTTCTTCCCTGATGGCACGAGCATATTCCAAGATGACAATGCCAGGATTTATCAGGCTCAAATTGTCAAAGAGTGGTTCGGGGAGCATGAGACATCATTTTCACATGTGGATTGGCCACCACAGAGTCCAGACCTTAACCCCATTGAGAATCTTTGGAATGTGCTGGAGAAGGCTTTGTGCAGCGGTCAGACTCTACCATCATCAGTGCAAGATCTTGGTTAAAAACGAATGCAACACTGGATGGAAATAAATCTTGTGACACTGCAGAAGCTTATCGAAACAATGACACAGTGAATCTGTGCCATAATCAAAGCTAAAGGCGGTCCTTCGGAATATTAGAGTTTGTGACCTTTTTTTTTTTCTTTTTTTTTTTGGTGGCGACTTTTATTTTGGCCAAGCAGTGTACTTGTTTACTGTAAGCTCTAGTCAGCATTCTCTCCATTCTTTGTGGTGGTAAGGTACTATTGTAGCCACAGCTGCCGTGACCTAGAGGGATGGAAGTGAGATTGCCAATCTGCTCCATCGACCCCTCCGACCGCCACGGATATTCATGCACACACCACATTCATATTAGGCAATGTGATTGAAGTACCTTGCCTAATGACAGTTTTGCCCCATTGTGGCACCTGGTATTTACAAACCAGGCCCAACTATGCTTAGCTTCTGAGATCAAATCAAACCAGACTTTGACTAGTAGCTCTGAAACTTTGGATTAATTGAACTACCCTAAGGCGTGACCTGCCACAGAGTCATATTTGCCATAATCTTTCCTCTTCCTAATGAGTCATACCTATTAGCATACTCTGATTAGCCCTATTGTTTTCCTTGTTTTGTTTTAAAAAGTAACACTGCATTTGCAACTGTTTCATGCACTTTGCTCTGTGGGGGCCTCTCGTTTCACCAAATACGATTAAGGAGGATCCCTGGAAATGATTCATTATGAAATTAAAGTCAAAATTAAGTTAATGACTATAAAGCTAACAAATAAAATGGGTGGATATGAAGGTGCTTAGAGACACATGTGTGCGATTGGTGCATAGTTTAGTTGGATAGTATTTGATATAACCCAAGTGTTCCATAACCATAAAGCGGAACTAAACACTAAATCAACTGCTAAACTGTTTCTAAGGAAATTTGCAGCTCTCTGTTCTGTCCTCTACAATTTCAAGTATTATGTGACATCACGCCGGACTGCCCTGATTACAGCTAGGTGTTTCTTCCTCACCACAGAGCTTTCCTATAACCTGGTAATGTCACGTCTTCTTTCCATGGAGAGATACATTTTATGCCATACTGTGTAATATATCAGGCAACGCCATAACATCTCCATGGAGACCAGCAGGTGGCGGACCCCCCACCAGGAGTTTGCACAGAGCAGCTTTATGCTAAGGCTATAAGTTACACACACATATTGGAAAGTCTAGGAGTAAACAAGAGTCCATCTGATAATGTGCAGCGTAGGAAATTTTGGAGATTTCACCTTAAATAAGTTCAGCTCTAAGAAGTCTTCCAGGTTTGATCATTTTTTGTGTTAGCGTTAGCTGTTAGTGTTAACCCCCTGCGGAGACCGTATCGAGTCTGACAGGTGCAAAAGTGTGAACAAGGCAGAAGTTCAAAGTCAGACCAAAACTTTTATCTCTGACTTGGAGGGAACAAACAACAAAATGCTCAAATCAAGACTTTGGGGAGATGACAGGGGTATCCATGGATTTCGGAGTGATACAAAACACAATATTCTATCTTTTGAATGGTTTGAAAACACAAAAAATGCAGCCAATAAACAGGAAGCTAATCCCCATGAGAAAATAAATAAATTCTATAAAAAAGTAGGACATGTACACGTTACATAACACAGAGGAGAAACAATAGAGATGTATATGTCCCAGCCCATGTAAATAATTACCAACATAATTTGCATGGTTGCTCTCGTTGGCGGATCAAAACTTTTAAAAAATTGAGTTATACGCTTAAATGAATTATGTTTAAATATTGTGCAATTCTATGGTAAGAAAATTAATTAAGAGCGTTTCTATGATTTACTTGTATAATTGCACTTGAATTATATCTTAATCTTTTTGTTTTGCCAGTTTTGTCAGACACTAAGGCTGTTTTGACTAGAACTGCAACTAAAGATTTATTTATTAATCTAGCAACTGTTATTTTGATTGATTAGCTGTTTATATTGCAAAAAGGCTATATGATTTTTATGTACTATGACCACGTTGAAGTTAAAGCTGCCATCTGTTATAAGAACTACCCGTTTGTATTCTCACATATCACCACTAGATGCTACCTACATTGCTGCTGTCTGATAGTGTACCAGCTTTGGCCTGACAGAAGAAGACCAGAGAGCACAGGGAAGTCTGACGCGGCGTCTCAATCCTCTTTCCTCGCTTCCTTCTCCTTGTTCCTCTATTTTTCAGCTGTCAATCAAACCTGCCATATTAAGTGTTGTCCCAAATCTCCGAGGAGACAAGGGGAAGGAAAGAGCTATGAAAACATAAGCGAGGGTTCAGGAGGCAGACATCAGATCAAATAATCAAACTTTATTGTGAAGAGTTTGTATCGGTGCAACAGCGCAAGTCCAGGGACAACAGATGTTTGACGTGTTGCATAATTCTGAAATTGACATTAAGTAATATAAACATGTATTCAAACACTTATCTGAAAGCAAAGACGCTGGTCTGACTTTGATTTAAAAGTCCTGGAATAAAACATTTAAATAATCCTTGGCCTTGTCCTCACTACAGGGTCATTTAGGTCAGAGCAAAACTGTCCCATTTACTCTACAGCTCGAGTCTCCTCGTGTGTCTCTCTCCTCTGCTTCTCCACTGCTCCTTCTTTCCTCTCTCCTCTGCTCCTCTGTCCTCCTGCCTCTCTCCTCTGCTCCTCTGCTCCTCTGTCATCCTGCCTCTCTCCTTTGCTCCTCTCTTCTCTGCTCGTCCCTCCTCTGCTCCTTCTCGCCTCTGCTCTTCTGTCCTCCTGCCTCTCTCCTCTGCTCTTCTGTCCTCCTGCCTCTCTCCTCTGCTCCTCTCTCCTCTGTCATCCTGCCTCTCTCCTTTGCTCCTCTTTTCTCTGCTTGCCTCTTCTCTGCTCCTTCTCTCCTCTCCTCCTCTGCTCTTCTCTCCTCTGCTCCTTCTCCCCCTGTCCTTTGCCCATCTCTCCTCTGCTCCTCTCCTCCTCTCTCCTCTTCTCTCCTTCTCTCTCCTCTGCTCCTCTCCTTCTCTCTCCTCTGCTCCTCCTCCCCTCTCTCCTCTGCTCCTCTCACCTGCTCCTCTCTCCTCACCGTGTCTTCTCTCTCCTCCTCTCTCCTCTCCTCCTTCTCCCCTCTGTCCTCTGCTCCTTCTCCCCTCTGTCTTCTGCTCCTTCTACCCTCTTTCTTCTGCTCCTCTGCTCCTTTGCTCCTCTCTCCTCACTGTGTCTCCTCTGTGGCTGGGACTTCCTCACCTCACTTTCACTCACTTCCTCACCCATTTCCTGCAGAATCGAGGAGAAGAGTCAAGTGAGCCTGAGTCAGGTGAGGGGAGGCGGCGCCAGGTTTTACATCTGCCATCTGTTAAAATTTAGCAAATACATTCATAGATCGTAGCTTTACAGTGACGCTGCTTGAGGTCTTTCATTAAAAACACAAAATATTTCCTGTATCAGTTTCACCATTGCAGACGGACTTTATTCAAATCACCTCTAAACGAACGAGTTGGCTGTTTGGAACGATTCCTTTACGTGAATGGTTGAATACGGATCTCTTTTTTTTTTCTTTTTTTTAAACAAATCTTTTTCTTTGTCATTTTTATGCCTTTTTTTTACTGATTCACGCTGAACCAACACAAGCATCTAGACAGAAGCAGAGCAGGCGACACGAGTGAGAGCTTAGTGCACAAAAAACAGATTGGGCATCACAATAACAGTTAGCTTTTAATTATTATTATTGTAGTACAACGTTTTATTTCGATTATGCATCATTTCCAAGAGTAAACTCATTCCCACTCTCAGTTTGAACAATTTTGTGATTAGTTTGTCGTTAAAATGAGTTCTCACATTGGCTTCTGTCATATAATTAAATACAAAAAGAGCCAGTCTTTTGAACAGCTCTTTGACCTGAAGATTTGGATCCACAAAGGAGCCGAAAGTCCCAGCACTAAGCCAAAGACACTACAAGTAAAGCTGCCTGTTTACTCTTTTTTTTTTTTTTTGCTTAACAGATTTGGACAATAAAGTGACCATGTTTGACATTTGTGACTTTATAATCTCATTTTCAGTCCCGAGCACTTTTCCCGCTGTTTTGTTTGACATCACATTCGATTAGACTCGTGCTGCGAGCGCTGATGTCTCCACTGCCTCTCGTGTCAGAGTCCATTCTATTTATTTATGGGGCTGTTGGCCTGTGACATTGCCCTAAGGCAGGATTAGACAGCAGCGGCGCCCCCTCTAGGGAACTGTCAGGACTGCAGGACTGGACGCATAGGCAGATGGGCAAGGTCAGAGCAACAACATTTAGTCATTCGCTAACATCTGTCAACATGCCCAGCTGACGTCTGGATTAGTAGAATGAAAAAAACATGGAAAGTAAAGTTCTGATGGTTTTAAAGGTCCTGTATTAGCCATGTTATAATGTCGTTACCTCATCAAAAACATACCCGGGGTTGCTATTTGATTTATTCATTCACACATGTTTGAGCAATCATATTTTATTAGTGTGTCTGCATCTCCAAAACTCAAAATGTTCTGTTTCAGAGTAGAGACTGGCAATTACAGAGATGAAATTATCCAGGAGCGACAGAAACTTGGTTGATAGAGCGTTGATGGAGCATTCACCCATTGAGGCGAAGGTTGGTGGTTGAAATCCTGCTCTCCCAAACATGAATGCTGTTGTTGTGTTTTTGGGCAAGACTCTTAACCCACCTCGCTCCCAGTGTCTGTGTACACTCATGTATGAATGTGTGTGGCTTCTACCTTACCGAGAAATAATTCAGCTGGAGTTTTCTGCTGCTCAAATGCATGGAGCAAAAGCCAAAAACATTTTTTGCTGGTGTAACTTACTAGCCAAAATCGAGATCTGAATATATTACGTTTTGTTTTGTTTTTGGGGTTTTTTTGCACTATGTGGATGCTTCTGTCAAACTGTATATTCATGAAAGATGCATAATTTGTGTACAGTCAGTTCCTTTTTATACATAGTACATAATGAACATGTATAATGCAATTTCTGCTGATGTCTTTGGATGAAGGAAATGTGCAATTATTGTATGGAAGGAATTTAAACCTGGACGGGATTATTTTCATTTTCATTATTTTACTTATTTCTATATGTTTATTATGTATTTATTACTAATTAATGTGTATTTATTGTTATTATTATTATTATTATTATTATTATTATTATTATTATTATTATTATTATTATTATTATTATTATTATTATTATTATTATTATTATTATTATTATTATTATTATTATTTCTAGGCGCAGTCAGGGGCCGGAGGGGGCCTGGCTTGGGAACCACAGGATTTCATCTCTGCTGTTTGCAGATGATGTTGTCCTGATGGCTTCTTCGAGCCAGGACCTGCAGCAGGCACTGGGGCGGTTTGCAGCCGCGTGTGAAGCGGCTGGGATGAGAATCAGCTCCTCCAAATCCGAGGCCATGGTTCTCGACCGGAAAAAGGTGGTTTGCTCTCTCCGGGTGGGTGGTGAGTCTCTGCCCCAAGTGGAGGAGTTCAAGTATCTCGGGGTCTTGTTCACGAGTGAGGGAAGGATGGAGCGTGAGATTGACAGGCGGATCGGTGCAGCGTCTGCAGTGATGCGGTCGCTGTATCGGTCCGTTGTGGTAAAGAAGGAGCTGAGCCGGAAGGCGAAGCTCTCGATTTACCGGTCAATCTACGTTCCTACCCTCACCTATGGTCATGAGCTTTGGGTAATGACCGAAAGGACAAGATCGCGGATACAAGCGGCTGAAATGGGCTTCCTCCGCAGAGTGGCTGGGCGCACCCTTAGGGATAGGGTGAGGAGCTCGGTCACACGGGAGGAGCTCGGAGTAGAGCCGCTGCTCCTACACGTTGAGAGGAACCAGTTGAGGTGGCTCGGGCATCTGCTCAGGATGCCTCCTGGACGCCTCCCTAGGGAGGTGTTCTGGGCATGTCCCACCGGGAGGAGGCCCCGGGGAAGGCCCAGGACACGCTGGAGGGACTATGTCTCTCGGCTGGCCTGGGAACGCCTTGGGGTCCCACCGGAGGAGCTGGAGGACGTGTCCGGGGTGAGGGAAGTCTGGGAGTCCCTGCTTAGACTGCTGCCCCCGCGACCCGGCCCCGGATAAGCGGAAGAAAATGGATGGATGGATGGATGGATTATTATTATTATTATTATTGTTATTATTGTTATTATTATTAAAAAGGGGAAAAATTTTATCAGATTGTATAGCTGCAGTTGAAATTGATACTTGAATAAAAAATTGATCACAAAAAAAACCCAAAAAAACAAACTGGTGTATGAATGTGTGTGTTGATGGGTGAGTGGTCACATAAAAGCTAATAATAGTGAAGCTAAGTCAGGATTCCTACCTAATGCTCATTATTGATAAGTGTAGTTGTATTGTACATGTGTGATGTGTGTCTGTGTGTGTGTGTGTGTGTGTGGGGGGGGGGGGGGTGCGTGCGTGTGTGTGCATGTGTGTGAGTGTGTGTCTGTGGGGTAGAGAGTGGACATTGTGAGTTCTTATTGTTCACTGAATATGTTGCATTGTATTATTTATTCCTATAAATCAGGGACTGCAGATGGAAACTAGATATTTAGCTATAATCTGGCATGAAACATCTCTTAAAGAAGACCCATTATGCAAAATCAACTTTTTAGAGCTTTTAACCGCGTCATAGTTGTTTCCCTTCACCATTTACCCTCTCAGAGTAGTTTTTTGGAGTGATTTGTACACATTTGAGCAATCTTCACTCGCTTATTCTCAAGACGCCCTGTTTTCACCGCCATCATTATATTAAATTGTTTTAGATAAATATTGTGATTTAAAATGTGCAAATTCTAACAATGATCCATCGGTGTTGTAGATTATAACTATAAAGCAGACACAAGCACAATAGGTCTTCTTCTAATGTTTAATGTCTTATCGTCCCTTCAAATAAAGACATAACTAAACTAAATGATAATGGCACACTTCACATTCACACTCACCTTGTTTTTACATTATTTTAGACATTTTTTTTTTCAGCTTTTAATCAAACATATCTGCATGAAAATCTTTCTCTCGTGAGGAACTTGGGTGTAGCTTTACAGTATTTCTGATCTTCCTGATGACTAGGAGTGCAGTTTAGCAAATATACAGTTTAGACAGATAGATTTCTCTAATTGGTCCCGGAGGGGCAATTCTGGTGCAGCCAGCAGCTTAAAAACATCCACATAAGAACATCACACAAGCATGAAGCTGAATAAATAAGAATAAAATACAACAAACTACAGGGACATGGGAAATTCAGATGATGTTAAATAAATAAATTATAATATAGAGTTACAGCAAAAATATAAAAGTAAAAGATTTGAAGTCTCAGATTCTACAATAAAAGTCCAAAGCTTCAAGGTAAAAAAAAAAAAAAAGCAAAGTTCAGAAGAAGTTGAGAGAAGAGTCTTGGGCTGTGTCTGAATGTCCACACTATTCCCTACAGGAGGCACTATTTAGGAGTCACGCCATTTTTAGCAGTGTCCGAATGTCCAAGGAGTGAAAAAGTAGCGCAGTCAAAATTTTTCACAATGCTCCTTGAAAAGTAGTGGGCATTGATGGTCACTAGATTGGTTAATATTGTAAGAATGTTCATTTTTGGTGTAAGCGTCAAAGAGGACCAAGAGTCTGAAACATAAAATTGGGTTTTAATGAGTTTCACACAGGCAAAGTGAACAATGAAGCAACAACCTCTCTGTAAAAGACGGGAAGAGAGTCCTGAGATGTGCATGTTGACAGCTTTTGTGTTTGTCAATGTGTGAGTGTGTGTGTGTGTGGGTGTAAGGCAGGTCCTGTTCTGGTCTGAATGGTTTTACACATTAAGAAATTTTAAGCAAAGTCAAACAAGGTGAATGTTTCTGACCCTCTCAGTGTGGGGCTCACAGTTTCCTTAGTGAGAGGGGCTACAGATAAGAAGTGGCTTTAACCGAAATGACCAGAACATAGCTGTTATCTTCCCTTAGTGTGATATATGGCCACTGCTGCATGGGAAACAGAACGGTTTTGCAACTTTGTAAGAAATTAAGCAAAGTATTACATTTGTATTTTGTCGACACGTCCTTGTAAGCCCCCGCTGGTCTCCATAGTGTCTTTGTAAGGCCCCACGCATTCATATTCACTGCTGGGCACGTGTTATTTACCTTAACAATAGTAAAACAAGATACCAGTTTGATGTAGTGCCCCTCTGCTTGAAAATACCTCACGATATAGACCACAATGCATTGCGAGAGTCGAAAAAAAACAACAGCGGACAGCGGCAGGACTTTTAACTGGACACAACATGACTAAATGAAATCAGATACAAACACCATTTTATCTCAGTATTGATCACTAATTATGAATAAAACACTCTTAAATAACCAGTTTATGTGTCAAGTTGCTAATGTTAGTCGCTTCTCTTAGCTTGAGCTGTAAAAAGAGCGACAATTTCTACATCTCAGACACATTTTTTTTTAAATCTAGTCTGTTTACACAAGATCCACCTTGACCAAAATGTGTATGGTTATTATTGATCGATAAACACTTGCACTTGTGCCAGTCCAATCTGATTATTATTAATGACAGAAATCAAATTCAGCGTTTAGTTTTTTAAGAGTTTGGTATTTACACCCAGACCCAAAGTCACATGACCTAAAAGTAGTGAACTGAGAGATCGAATCGCTCTGTGGTTGAGTGCACTATAGAGTCCGCTAAAGAGTGCAGAGCTGTGCAGTGAATGAGGAATCAGGGACTAGGGATACAGCCTTGGACTACTAAACAGTAACTTATTAACGTCGCTATTAGCAACACAAATATATTAGAATAGGTAAAAGCGTTGCATGTGGCGACAGTACACTACAAGCCAAAAGAAAGGTAATCGGGGATAAGATCGCTGTGCATTGAGACTTTTTAAATATATTACACATTAGCAACCAAATAAAGATGAAAGGAGGTTTTTAAATAGACAATATTTGCGAAGAGTGCATCGTAATAATCTGATATTTCGTGTTTAGATGAGCCTTGACACCTTTTGTTGTTCTTGTAACTGTTTATGTGTTGTTGTTAATGTTACTGCTTTTGTATGTGACACTCGGTTACTATGCCGACAATTTAATGTGAAGGTTCTATTTGTTCTATTCAGTTTCGGAGACTGGCTCTAGTGAGTTGAGACCGCTGTTGTTTTGCTCTTGTTTTGGCGTGGGTTATGGCCTACGGTAGCCCTTGTGTTCAGAAAATAAACAAACAGCAGAAATTTGGCATGTTTCCTTAAACCAGAACACAGTACTATTGACAAAAATGAGGAATTGTTTATTCTCTTTTGATATTTTCATTTTATAAAGCCACCATATTTGTTGTAAAAGGTATTTTGGTGTGTGTTTGAGTTGATACAGTTCAGGTAACAGTTACAATTATCAAAATATGATTATGATCATTTATTATATGATGGTTACTCCATCTTTGCATCCCTTGAAAGCAGGTTAGCTATGTCCATTCATATATACAGTCTATGGCACATGTGTCAAACTCAAGGCCCACGAACTAAATGTGGCCCACCACGTCATTTTATGTGGCCCTCAACAAGATAAACTAAAAGGTTTGGCTGTTTTAAAATGTCAGTTTATCAGGAGATACAGTTATACAGTCATATTTTTACATCTATGGAAATATATATGTAATATTTGTAACTTGAATAAGAAATAAATACAGAGACGGTTAATGAACAAGTTAAAAAAGTTGTTACATTTATTTTACATGCGGCCCTTTGAGAGTGACCATTTTGCTGATGTGGCCCTCAGTGAAAATGTGTTTGACAAACTTGGTTTATGGGCATTTACAGTCCAACTAGATAAAATTCCCTAATGTGGCCACATCACTAAGCCACACCTGTAACTAGAGCACACTGTTACCATGGAAACTGAATGGAACAGCTTGATCTTGACTAAGTTTAATATGACAAACACTGAAGTAATTTTGATTCATTTTCAGTGTAATTTAGGAGAGAGTCATCTGCATTTGTGAACCCTGTCTCACTCACTGTGTCTGCACCTGTGAACTAATGCAGGTTAATGATGACTGCACCTCCAGCTATTCCCCTGAAAAATCACCACAAAATCCTCCAAAACTCCTTCCCATGAATTAATTTCAGACCAGACGAAATCGGCTCAAAATTACAGAGCATGTAAGCGATTTTTTTGCTTGTGTATTTGAGCAAATGTTGTCTTATTAAGTGTTTTAAAGTGAGACAAAACACCCACGCTAAACCCCTCCCACAGGCACATTGCAAATAAAGCTGCTAAACTGGGTAGTACAGTATGATTGGTCAAACAGAGATCTGCATTTCAAGTTTTGCCCCTGCAGACAAGTGTTTGCAATCAGAAACACCTGGTTGTAATCAGGGCAGTCTTTTGTGATGTCACCAAGTACTTGTGATTACAGTGGCCAGTGAAGGCAGCATACACTTAAATTTAGACATTTTTGATGTCAGAAAGCTGCAAATGTACCTGATTTCTACTAACGCTGCCAAACGTTGTCTAGGAACAGTAAATAATACTAGTAATACACCATATATACAGTTTAGTAGCAATAAAATGTGGATTAAATGCTTAGTTTCACTTTAATGTCCGATAATCAAGAAGTGTGTGTTAGCATGCTACTGTTGCTAGCTTTGCTTTCATAGCAAAACTCCACTTTGGTCTCTGAAAGTTGTGAAAAGCTTTTAGAAACTCATAATGGTGAATATTTAGAATGCTCGGAATGCATAAGGTACAGTTGAAATCAGAAGTTTACATACACTACATAAAAAGACATGCATACAAAGTCAAATGTTTAAACTCATTTGTGCCCAAGCTTTAAGTTCCTGGTTGATGTCTTGAGAAGTTGCTTCAGTATTCCCACATAATGTTCTTTCCTCATGATGCCATTTATTTTGTGAAGTGCACCAGTTCCTTCTGCAGCTAAACAGTCCCCCAACATGACGCTGCTACCCCATTTCACAGTTGGGATGGTGTTCTCAGACTTGCAAGCGTCCCCCTTTTTCCTGAAGACGCAATGATGCTCATTAAGGCCAAACAGTTCAATTTTAGTTTCGTCAGACTGCAGGACATGTCTCCAAAACTGAAGGTTTTGGTCTCAGTGTGCAATTGCAAACTGGAATCAGGCTTTTTTATATTTATTTTGGAGTAATGGCTTCTTTCTGCTGAGTAGTCTTTCAGCCCATGTCGGTACAGTCCTCGTTTCACTGTGGATAATGTCACACTCTTACCAGTAGCGTCTTCACAAGGTCTTTTGCTTTTGTTCTTGGGTCGATCTGCACATTTTGGACCAAAGCACGTTCACCTCTGGGCATTCCCATGGTGTTTAAACTTGCGTATAATTGTTTGAACAGATTAACGTAGCACCATTAGGCATCTGGAAATTGTACCCAAGGATGTACCAGACTTGTGCAAATCCTAAACCTGGAAACCGAAAACCTGAAACCTAAACCATATATGTCTTTTTATATACCGTATGTAAACTTCTGGTTGCAACAGTAAGTGAGAAATAACTCTGGCCTGCTGCAAACCCTTTAAAATGAACTAGTTCTGTTTTTTAAAAAAATATTTTTAAGGGAGTAAAAATCAGCTACATTTCCTTTAAGTCAGGAATCAACCAACGCAATGCTTTCATATTTGCACTGCACTTTGAAGCATGCAATTTTAATCTGCCCGATAAAAGTGGCCCCGAGTGACGAGCGGATCACTTACATGGCTCTGAAAGTTTGATGTGCTTCTTGTCAAATCAGACTCAGTGCTCTGTGTCATGTACATCAGCAGTGAGGAGTGTTCTCTGATGGACAGGGGTCAAATGCTTTATTTATTTATAAAGGCCTGGTGTCAAATCGATGTGGACAGTTGAATGAGTATCTCTACATTTTACTTGCATTTCCTTGAATATAAAGTATATTCAGTGCCCAATAAAGCACTATATCGATATTTTATAGTGACATCAGGCTATGGAAGTACTGCATGGATGTCGATGGCGGAATGTTCAGCAGTTACCATGGTGACACAGAACACATATTAGCAAACACCATAGCCCAATCTAAGCCTAAGGAGTGAGTTACGACAGTGGGAGTGATAAACACACTGAAATATGACGAACCTTTGAATCCATCATGACACGCCTCTGTACTGTAGCATCACGTAGTTCTTTACCACGTTGATGCGATCGCTGATCAGAACGACATCCGCACCATCGTATTCCTGACAAAAAAGCCGCAGTGTCTCCATGTTAATCCAGTCACGCTGATGCATTCGTTCCATCTAAACTTTCCAAACTTTGTACCAAAAGCACCAGAACTTTTCCAAAGAGGCTCCACGCTGCTAGGTCTTCAGTTTCCAAGACAGCGGGGTGGTACTTCTGGGTCACGTCTTTATTGTAGTTTTATGGGTTTTTTACTTTTTAATTGTAGAAAGAACAATAACTGGATTAGATCATGGTTTGTGGCAAATTAATATTAATAATTTAGTTTGCATCTGGAGCTAAAATGGGCCGAAGAGACATTTTGAATCAGAATCAGCTTCAATTACCGTACATACAATTTGTGGGAAGTTTTATAGACATTTATAGACCTGGACGATTCACATGGGACTAGAAACACAGACAACGTTTATAATTATTACATTTTACCAGTGTTCCCCAGATTAAACTCACCCCATGCGAGTAGAATTTATGAAAATATTTTATACAATAGTGTTAAACTTGGCTCTGTGGCTTCACTTGCTTGGAACAAGGATATACCGTATTTTCCGGACTGTAAATCACACTTTTTTTTCATAGTTTGGCTGGGGGTGCGACTTATACTCAGATGTGATTTATATGTGAAATATATGTTGTTGTTTTTTTCATTATTATGTATTTTTTGGCTGGTGTGACTTATACTCAGGTGCGACTTATAGACCGGTGCGACTTATAATCTGGTGCAACTTAAAATACAGTAGTTAAATTGTAAGCGTTTGTGGAGTCTGTGAAATCAAGCATTTGGCAGCTTGCATTAATAGAAATAAGTCAAACTATATACACAAGTGGACAAAATTGTTCGTACCCTTCGGTTAATGAAAGAAAAACTCACAATGTTCACAAAAACTATTCTATTCTAAAGTGGCCTTCTATGAGCCCTGACCTAAATCCTATTGAGCATCTTTGGAAGGAGCTGAAACATGCCGTCTGGAAAAGGCACCGTTCAAACCTGAGACAACTGGAGCGGTTTACTCATGAGAAGTGGGCCAAAATACCCGCTGAGAGGTGCAGAAGTCTCACTAACAGTTACAGGAATCGTTTGATTGCAGTGAATGTCTCAAAAGGTTGTGCAACAAAATATTAAGTTAAAGGTACCATCATTTTTGTCCAGGCCTGTTTCATGAGTTTATTTTTTTTTTATAATTCTGTTGAAGCATGGTCAAAAAGCAATGTCTGACTTTCATTGATTAAATTTCACAGAATTTTTATTTATTATTACTTTTGTCAGATTCAAGTTATTTCTGTGACCATTGTGAGTTTTTCTTTCATTAAGCAACGGGTACCAACAATTTTATCCACGTGTGTACACATATGTTTAAGTCTGCAAATTAAAAAATATGACTGAATAAAACAAGATGAATATCCAAAAACGTTCTCACCAGTGGGTTTCATAGAATCTGTTTCCAAGGGTTACATTAGGCCGAGGCTGAGGACGAGAGACAAAACTCGCTTAAAATGTGCAGTGCTGTTTCAAAAAGCTTTGTTAAAATATAATAGTGTTGCTTTTGTAAATGTGAGAGCTGTTTTCTCATTTGGTGAGCCATCTGCCAAGTCTCACAATCGTCTGCTTTGTTTTGAATTCTGGGAAATGGTTTTGATAATTGTGCGAGCAAAGGAAATGACTACAGCAAACATCTTTTTAAATCAATCTAAACTAGATGTGTCCAACTAGTGTGATGTTTTGTGCTGCGAATCAACGTGCATAAAATGTTTAAGTTGAATGTTATAATGTTGTTTCCTCATCACAAACAGACCTGGAGTTGTGTTTTGTTTCATTCACACATATTTAATGCACAAATCCTGCATATTTAGGCTGAGTTCTTCTCTCAAACAGAAAACACTCTGTTCCACCTTGTGATGTCATCATGTGGTAATACAGGAAGTGCTCAGCTGTGTTTTTAAACTCCATGCACCTTCACTAGAATCAGTTGGATAATTTCAGCCCTGAAATTGCCAATCTCTATTGAAATAAAAGTAAAAGGCAGCTGTTAACTTGAAAACTACCACTTAATGACATCACAAGGTGGAATAGAGCATTTTGAGCTTTTGAGATGTAGAAAGACTAATAATAAAGGATTACTCAAACATGCGTGAATGAAGCAAAACACAACTCCAGGTATGCTTTTGAGGAGGTAACAACATTATAACATGGCTAAAAGTTCATAACAATCAATTCTGCACAATATAGGGCCTTTAATAAGTAAAGCACAACTTGATTTGATAATATACCTGTTACTTGTTGAAATGAATGTTTTGTAATGATGCCATTGAACCGCAGAAATGATCAGAAGAACTACACCACCATCTGTGCTTGATTTACTGTCATGTCCAATTACATTGAAGGCGCCGTACCTGATTTTTACAGCCTTAAAAAAAAGTTATTTCTCACTAACGCATTCTGAGCACCCTAATTATTCACTGCATTGAGTTTATAAGCACTTTAGAGGCTAGAGTGGAGTTTTTCTGACACTTTAATGCTAACAACAACTAGCATGCAGTGGTCTCTCTGTTTCATGGATAATACAAAAGCTTTATAATTAGATGCAGACAGCACACAGAGGAATCATTTTGACCCTAAGAGCTGCTTTTACAATATAGTTGTATTGTGACAAGACACTATTACTTTAGTACACAAGAAAATAAAAGGAAAACTGGTACAGCCCCTTAAAAAAAATAAAAAATAAAAACCAAAACATATAATTCATACTCAAACAGTTTCTTTTACTGACCTGCTATTTTTTCCAAATACCATTTTACTGTAAAATGATGAATTATTTCTTTGTATTTCTACTATATTGATTTATGTTTAAGTGAGACTAAACACCTAAACTCCTCCCACCATCACATTTCAAATAGAGCTGCTAAACTGGGCTAAAGGAGAGAGTGAGGGGGGGTGAGGTCTGGACATGTGAGGAAAAGTGTGACACTTTAAACTCCGCCTCCTGCCGCTAGGTGTTTGTAATCAGAAGCACCTGGCTGCAATCAGGGCAGTCTTGTGTAATGTCATGTAGTACTTGAAATTGCAGTGGCTACTGGAGACAGAGCACTGTTTTAGAACACAAATAGTTTGTACAAAATAGCTTAAAAGAACTAGGAATAGTACAGAGTTAAAATACCACGTGCAGAGTTTAGTAACAAAGTGTATTTAGAGTTTAGTTCGACTTTAAATGAACATAATGCTTTCACTGGGTGCATCACTGGATACTCTCCTGTGCTTCCTTCTGTAGCTCATGCACTTGTTCCTCCTGAGTGTTGTGTCTGTGTTGTGTTCACGGCCTCTTCACATGTGTCCTTGTGGTGAACATGTGTCATCGCTCTGTCTAGAAGCATCTGACAGGGGAATACATGTATATCCCCCACACACAGACACACACAGACGCACACAGACGCACACAGACACATACACACAGATGCATGCACACATCCACACAGAAACACAGATGCATGCACAAACACACACACAGGTACACACAGATGCACACACACAGACAAACTAGCACAGACACACGCACAGACACACAAATGCATAGACATACTCAGAGACACACAGATGCATGCACACACAGATGCACGCACACATACACACAGATGCACGCACACATACACACAGACAAACTAACACACACATATGCAGAAGCACAAAGACACAGGCACACACAGAAGCACCCACACACATACACATACAGATTCACGCACACACACACCCACACACACATGCAGACACACGCAAACACAGAGACTCTGCTGTGTTGAGGGACAGGACCTTCATATATGATTTTCTTTTTTATTACATTCTAAGAAACATCAATAGTTCATGGAACCTTTGAACAAACAATTCAACTTAAGGTATCTTCACAGTTACACTCCCTGCTTGTCTCCATGGAGATAATAATGCCTTACACATGAGCTTTACAGGCTTGTCAAAGCCTCTCAAAGCTACACTATAGTCATTATTCTAGCTACTACTGTAGCCACAGCTGCCCTGGAGCAGACTGACAGTGTTATTAGAGATGTTATTATTTGTCTAAAAAATGATTTTATATAGTTGATATTGTTAGATTTGTTGCTTTTTTTTTTTTTTTTACAAATTGCCTTGACTGTACTGCTGTAAGCCAAGAAAACGGAAAAGTTCAGAGGAAAAAAAATATTTTCAAATGATAACATAAATGTATAGTTAAATCCCTATTGTGTAACATTTCTTAAAGCCACACAATGTAACACTCTAAACCTCTCACAGGGCGGACACAACATGGATTTTTAAATGTGATCTCTTTTATTACCTTTGAAATATCAATACATCATATATCTTTGAACAAACAATTACGCTTTAAAAGTGCAATAGGCAACTTTCCTGCTAGGAGGTACGCCACCCGCTTGTTTCCATGGGGATCTTATTCTTTTCCTAGAATGTTTCAATGGCAAGTTACAGGTCGGGTCTCTGGATAGGCAAGCCCGCTCACAGTTTTTTTTTTTTTTTCCCCAAGTTCAACAACTGCTAGAAGTCATCTCTATGTAGGTGAGCAGGCAGTATGTCTACGACCAGAAAATGTTACACAGTGCACCTTTAAAATCTGATAATACGACTTAATACGTTTTGCCTGGATTGTCCGTAGTGTGGCATTATATTTATACTGTATATCTCCATAGAGACAAACAAGCAAGGCAACCAGGTTCAAGTCTAGATCTGTGGAGAGGCAATCACGCTTACACTGACAATGCACGGTTCTCAAAGTTATAGTAATAAAACACTGAAATACTGGATTATAGTTTAATGTCATACTGTCGAACATTCCAGGTAAAGCAGTAGCCGTGGCAAAGTATTTAGCAGGCCCCCAGAAAAGTTACATTGTGCACTTTTAAATAAAAATTGTATTATCTGAAATGTTATACAGTAGCGTGTTAAATCCTGTTCTTATTTTCAAATCTAAGTAGTTTTGATTCAAAGTTGCCTGTAAGTGTCTCTTCTCTGCATCACACTGGTCTGATTATGCTGCAGCTGATTGTCGGTGCATTTAGATGGAGTCACAAGAACAGGAGCCTGACAGACCGGGATCAGGACATCACACCACAAAACACACCACTTCTGCCACTCTGCAACAACTTCCATGGACCATCAAGTGTTACGCAATCACAATGGAACTTTGTCACTCTAAACGCATTGACCGACAAGTAAAGACTAAGACTTTGGAGAGAATATTACATATGCCATGTTACTGTTGTCAGATTTGTTTTTTTTTACAATTTGACCCCATTAGCTGATTTTTGTCAGCGATGTCTTGGACTAGACCAGCGAGAGAACAACACCAATGTCTCGTATCAATGAACAGCGGCTCTGATTCTTTTTATGCAGTGTGTGAATGAGAGCAACAGACTGCACTCTATCCATCATCCATCCATCTATCTATCTATCTGTCTATCTATCCATCTATCTATCTATCATCCATCCATCTATCTATGTTTGTATGTATGTATCTATCTATACATCTGTCTATCTATCATCTATCCATCCATATCTATCTATCCGTCTATCTATCCATCTATCTATCATCCATCCATCTATCTATCTATATATCCGTCTATCTATCCATCCATATCTATCTATCTATCTATCTATCTATCTATCTATCTATCTATCTATCTATCTATCTATCTATCTATCTATCTATCTATCTATCTATCTATCCATCTATATCTTTCTGTCCATCTGTCTGTTTATTCTATATCTAGCCGTCTATCTATCCATATCTGTCCATCTACCTATCCGTCTATTTATCCATCTATCTATCTATCCGTCTGTTTGTCTGTCTATCCATCTATCCGTCTGTCTCCCTATCTATCTATCAATCTATCATCTATATCTATCTGTCCGTTTATCTGTCTATCTATCGATCTATCTATCTGTTTCTATCTATCATCTATCCATATCTGTCTATCTGCCTATCTATCCATCTATCTATCGATCTATCTATCCACCTATCTATTCATATCTATCTGTCTGTCTGTCAATCGTCTATCTATCCATCCAACAATCCATTTTGTACGGCTCTTGGCTGATCTCTTCAAGCCCACACAACATTCTGTGCATTTCTGGACAAAAGACATGTTATTGATCATTTCTAATAACATAGAAAAGAGTAAACAATGTAAGTTATGACGTTTTATTACTGAAGCATGTCCGAAGCTGCTGCTATAACTTACCCACAATAACAGACAAACATGATTTTATTTTTGAAGCATTTGTCCTTCAAAAAGCAACTCCAACGCTCTGGACTTGCCAAAAACAATCCTGGCTTTGTGACTTCCTTTGGCTCAGTTGCTCAAGTACCAGCAATTATATCAACATTCTGAAACATTTCCCTTTCTATAGCATCACTTTGCACTGAAACACTTAAAGTATCGGCACTAAACAGCTGCATTCCTTTCTCCAAACACTAGGGCTGTAGTCGACTCTTGGTTGACTAAACACAGGCCCTGCAGATTGATTCGTTGATTAAAAAAGGGGCGTGGCAAAACTATTACAATCTGACCCCTGACCATGTATCTGAGCAAAACTGCACTACACATAACTTGGTGAAAAATAACTAGATAGAAAACAGTGTAAACAGTGTATTTATATGTAAAAAGCAGATGAAACTCACGCTTCATTCCCACATTAACTCACACTACCATACATTCCCCTTTCTTTATAAATCCGTATAATTTGAATAAACATTTTGTTCGAATAATACACTGATTTTTAACCAGTGTTACCTCATCAAAAACATACGAATGAGTATAAGGGTCAGTTAAATAAAATAAGTTATACGGGCGCTATGAGAATAAAGTCGTAGCATTTCGACATTAAAATCATAATATTACAAGAATAAAGTTGTAATATTACGAAAATAAAGTCGTAATTTTATGAGAATGTAGGCTGCTGTGCGTGAATAAATAGACCAGTGCGTTGTGCGTTATGAAGAATTTGGAGTATTTTGTTCAGATATACTTTCAACTGGGGTTTACGCACGACGAAATACTGTCTTTTAGCCCACCATCACCACACTATCATCAGAGTAAGTACTTTGAAGGGACACTGTAATCATTTGAGTTTGTTTAGTTGGAGGAACCATACAGATTTGGAAGAAATTGCTATATCTGAACAAAATGCTCCAAATTCTTCATAACGTACTGCTCACTCATTCACGCACAGCAGCCTATATTCTCATAAAAACACAACTTTATTATCATAGTTCTACGACTTTATTCTCATAGCACCTGCATAATTTATTTTATTTAACTGACTCTTATGCTCCATCATAAAAACATACCTGCGATTGTGTTCACATGTTTGAGTAACACTTTATTATTAGTCCTCTACATTCTCTGTTCCACCTGTGATGTCATGAATCAGTACTTTTCAAGTTAACAGCTCCTTTTACATTTTGTTCAGTAGAGATTGGCCTGAAATTATCTATATGATTCTAGTGAAGATGTGTGGAGTTTAAAAACCTGTATTACCACATGACATCACAAGGTGGAACAAAGTGTTTTCTGTTTGAGAGAAGAACTTAGCCTAAATATGCAGGATTATTGAGTTAAACGTGTGAATGAAACAAAACACTTCAAAACATCATTATTCTGACTCATGGTGCATTTTTAAAACAGACAAGGACAGTGACGATACAAACAATAAACATTTACATTTAAAAAGAACCAGACCTAAATGGGGAAAACACACTGGTTCCCTCTTAATCTGCATTAATTTTTATCCATATTTGGGGACCTCTTTCTGAATCAACGTCATCTATAATAAATAAATCAAGCGTCTTATTCCAAAGGATTTCAGCTCAACTAGGATTGTGCCCTCTTATTATCCCATCGCCAGTATCTACGCAGGACTCCCCAGCTCCGTGAAAACTATGATTCAGTGAATTGAATCCTTCCAAATCCTGCTTTGTCAGGAATGCCTCTTGTAAAGGCAGTACATCGCCTTGAGTCAACAAGTGGTCCACAACAGCCCTGCGAGCTAGATCCTCTGCACTATATCCTCTGCCCCAAGCGCAGTCGGAGGCGGTTGTATGAGATAGCTTTTAGTTTCATATCTATAAGTTGTTACGCCTCCATGCCACAGGCCTATGGAGCCCCACTCATCTGTGCACCCACACCGGTAAGAGCCACACCAGCCCCGCTGTGTGCCTCATAAAAACGCCACACGTAAGTACCCACTGGCCAAATCTCCGGATAGTACATCTCCACCACATCTTTGCACTCAGCCATAACTTTAAATGAGTCAAATCTACCATTAGCAGTGGCCATTTTCTGGCATGTAACCTCGCGGCTAAGTTGAGCTTGCAAATAGTCAGTGTCTGGACATCTAGGTCAGGCAGGAATTTCGAGGCGAAAAAAGTTTAGTTGTCACGATTTTTATGTGGCTCTCTGCTCCAGTGCCCACGATTGTGAACCGCTGGCCCGGGTTCCTCGCCCCAGGTGTAACAGCGCAGAGCCGTTTTAACTGCTCCTGGCTGTCGCCTTCCCTTTTTAACAACAGCACTCCATTTTGGGGATCCAGCATGGGACAGTATATATCGTAATATGAGCTCTTCGAATTAATAATTTGCCATGTAGTAGTGTATCCAGCAAACATCTGAATCAGAAAAGACACAAAATGACCACTATTACAGCATTATTTAGCATTTATTTTCTCAAATTGGAGTGATTGATCATGTTTTGGTGGGAGCTGTGCCAAAGCAGTTTGTCAACAAGTGTGCGTCTACTTAAGGTTGACAAACACTGGACTAAGACCCCATCGACTGACTAAATGACTAAAGACTTCAGCCCTAACACGACTCTTTTGTTCAGTCTCTGCTCTGAGTCTCCTCTCACTTTTCCCTGGTCCACTGCACCGCGGGGCGTCTCACAGCCCTACACTCTGGAGATGGGAGAAGGGTGCTAGCTTGTCCCTCTTCGTTCAGCCTGGAGTGAGAGTTTGTCCCGGGCACATTTCACACCACCATGTCTCCCTGCATGATTCAACTCCTCACAAAGACTCACAAAGACGGGAGTTGTGACGGGATGGTTTACTCTGACACTCAAGGGAATAAGAACAAGTCCATTGTTTTGTACTGACGTATGATTTTGAAGGGGCGCTTTTAACCCTAACAAAAGACAAGGTTAGACAATTGAAATGAAAACACTTCCTGTCACACTTATTTTCATCTTGGTATGTTTCATAAGCTCCGTCAAAAGATCTTAAAATACATTAACATGAGATACCCCAACAGCTATACATATACATATATACACACACACACATATATATATATATATATATATATATATATATATATATATATATATATATATATATATATATATATATATATATATATATATATATATATATATATATATATATATATATATATATATATATATAAAAATGCAGACAGCAAATTCTTTGGAGAGGCAACCTTGCCCATGGGCAACCTTGGGCATGTGTGACTACATGTTTTCAAAGTATTTTTGAGTAATAAAACCACTTGTAATGGACTGATGCACTGTGCACTGTGGTCACATTTATATAGCACTCTTCCACCTTTCACACTTTCACACATACATTGCGAGACACATTAAGTGTCATGGCAGCATTCACCTGTGGGAGCTGAGATAGTACTGCCAACATAAGATGATGTTACCACTCTACTAACAATGCTTATGTCTGGACCAGGATCCAAACCACCAGCCTTCACAATAGTACAATGAACCTGAAATAAAACTAAAATAATGAATTAAAGAACACAAACTTATTCTTGTGGCTTTAATTCTCTTTTAAACATGCACTTGATCACCTTGGAATAAGTATTTTATATTTTCTAACTTAACAATGTCTGCACTTGAAAAACATGCTTTATAAACTACATCTCTGTTTCCAATGAGGTATTTAGGAGTTGGAGCTCCCTCTGCTGTCAGCAACAGGAATGAACAATGAGAAAATGAACAAACTAAGGCAAATTGCAAACAGAGCAGTTTTAAGTGCTCCGAGAAGACGGCACTGGGTTAATGAATTATTGGAACAAGCATGAATGAAGCTAAATACACCTCCAGGTATTTTTTTGATCAGGGAACTAGAGATGCATGGATTGGGCTTTTTTCCATCCCGCGGGTCCTACATTTTTGATTATGTATGGCCCGCCCCAGCCCGCCTCACACAGCAGAGTCTATTTATACAACCCACACCCGCAATCATTAAATGCACTGTAAAAAGAAATGTAGCTTTATTTTAGCGAAAACAGACATAATGGGAGTGAATCTGTCAATATGATGAACCAGCTGCAGTTTTCTTTCAAAACAAAATAATACCTTATCTTCCGTTTCCAAATCGCATCTTTTTGACTCCGTTTCCTGTGGTGAAGGGGCACGCCGCGGTGGCACCAGGGTATAGGTTAATTGTGCCGGTTACATGCTTACATAAACTTTATTACCAAACAATGAAACATAGGCCAGTGTAGATGAATATTAGTTTGTTTTAAAATATTTTATAGGCTCTAGTAATAATGGTCTACATATTTTTCTTCTGTGAAAAAATGACCCGTCCCAACCCACGCCACAATAAATAAATTTCAACCATTTTTAGAGAGAACAATGTTATAGCATCCTTGAGCTTGAAAAAGTCAATTTGGAGTAAAATGCGTCTTTTAAAAATGAAGTACAAAAAGTTTTACCAAATAAGCTACATTAAACAAGAGGTAGATCAAACAGTTTTGCCAAAGTATCACAATTATGAAGTTTATTTAAGCACTTTTAGTTAGTCCTCTTTGTCCCTTGTCCCTGTCAATCGTGAGGTGGGACCATCTGGTACCAAACCCTCCGTACACGTTTGCATATCCCCCGCTGCGTCTCCCTGACAGAAGCCTGGCCTCTCGTATCCGCGGCCACCCGTGTAATACAAGGTCACCAAACGTCAACCATAACCAACTTTATCACGGACCAACCGGAGTCCGAGAGGGCAATTACAGCAATGGCATCTTTGTAAAGGAGCTGAAGGTCAAGTAAGGTGGAGAAAAACGGGTTGGATAATGACAGACCTGCAGGAACAGAATCAAAGGTGAGGCTTTATGCGCTAATGCAGGTCCAACTACTGTATGGACCTTTTTTTTTTACTATTAAATGGCCTATATTATGCTACTTTCTGATCTATGTTATAATGTTTCCTCATTACAAACATACCCAGAGTTGTGTTTTGTTTCATCCACGCATGTTTAACACACAAAACCTGCATAGAGACTGGAATAATTTGGATAATTTCAGCTCTGGAATTGCCAAGGTGCAACAGAGCATTTTGAGCTTTGGTGATGTAGACTAATAATGAAGGAATACTCAAATGTAGGAATGGAAAAACAAAACTGTAGGTATGTTTTTGAGGAGGTAACAGCATTATAACCTGGCTAAAAGCGCATGAGTTAGCTATGTGTAATATAGGACCTTTAAAGACCATGCACCTTATTTCTTTTCCCAGTACAGATATATCATATAAATGCCTCTTGAGGTCAAAATAAGCATTCATCTAATTACAAATCGTTTTATTGTCTGAGAATCAGGAAGCGTGTGGTTAGCCTGCTAGTTGTTGTCAGCTTTACAGTGACGGGAATCTTCACTCTGTTTCTGAGGGTTGTAAAAAAGTGTGTATGAACTCTTCACAGTGAATATATAAGATGCTCTGAATGCATAAGGTAAGTGAGGAATAACTTTGGACCACTGTGAAACATTTGAAATGAACTCACTCTAGTTTTTTTTTCAGAAAAATCAGATAAAGTGCTTTTAACCAAACGGATGCTGATAGTAGGGCAGTTATGGTTTCATTCATAATTAATGGTTATGGGATTTTCCACTGTGGGGTTCTTAATAAAACATTTGCATTGCCGTTTTCAACTATGTTTTTTGAAGGTGGACAATTTAACTTTTCTATCAGGGGGTCTTCACTATTTTTTTCTCCATGAAGATGTCATTGCTTTGCCTGGAATGTTACGCAGTATGGCATACCTATCTCTACGGACACAAGCAGATGACACCATAGGGACAATTATTATTTTAGAGGTCATCACACAGGACCAGGTGTTTTAAGACCATTTCATGCAAAGAAATAGCCTTATACTTATGGTTAGAATCATAGACTGTATAAAGAAGTGGAGTAAGTGAGTGTGGCTTCACCCATAGTGTTCAGCTCCAGTCAAATGAAGCTCATCGAGGCTAGTAGTTACTGTATAGGGGCCAATCTTGAGCCAAGTTGCATATTAGGAATTCCAGTATCATAGCAACCAAAGAGTCAATCTGCATCTTTGTGAGTGAGGGTGTTTTTGATTGATTTTATGATTGATTTACTTTATTATTGTGTCTTGCATACAAAAAAAGACAAACCCTTTAATGAGCTTATAAGACGCCATTAAACAATATACAATAGGCCAGTTGCCAGACGTGTGTTACAACCATCAAAGACGTATTTAAACAAACTCATCTACCGCTTCTTCCAGGCTTTACAAAGAAATCCAAGAGCCAACTTATAAACAATAAAATTAAACAACCATTTCATCTTGTTGTTGTCATTACACCAGAACATATCAGGGCACTGGGTGAACATTTCATCAAATAAAGGATTTCTAAATGCATCATAAAATGGAAAATACAACAAAAAATTAGCGTCTCACATAAACCACAAAGTCTTCCCAGTTTCTAAGGCCAGGGGAAGGATCCCTGTCGCAGCTGTGCCATCAACGATATCTTTGCTTCCTGCTCAAATTTGCTCTGACATAAAATTCAGTCTTAAACATATATTTTAATTGAATATATATTTGCAACTTGGGTTTAGTCAAGATCCCATTCAGCCACTGCTCTTCATAATTGCCCCCGCTTAGCAACACTGTCAATCAAACCTGTTGCTAACGCTAGTGGGAGCGACCTCGGGGAAAGTAGGGGCCTGATTTGTCTGTTATTAATGTTCATATCTTTATTTACAGACGCAATAGCGAAATGAAACTACAGGGTTCATGTAGAGCGGGTTAATCTGAAAATTTTAAGACTAAAATGACGAGTCTGACAATAGCAGTTACGGAAAGAGGAGCGACAGTTTTTCAATGTAAAGTCAACCGGAGCCAGAGTCAATGGAGCTGGAAGTGCGCCCATGCTCACTTCCTATTTGGAACACGGCGGCTAGCAGAAAGAAAACTGCATTAAATTTGTATCACCATTTTTACATACTAAAACACACCACTTCGACCACCGAGAACAAAAAGAAATGTATGCCCCACGCTCACCCATGCACACAGCCTCCGAATGCACTATTTATCCAAAGCTCATTAAGGCCTGTGTGTAAATCCTTGTCTCGTTCACACCCATAACACTCTATTGTGTCGTGGTGAGTCCATCCGTAAACATCTGGCCCCATAACCCCCCTGTGTCCCCCATCTCTCCACATGACCCTGCATACAAACTGCCCCATTTACTCACACACTATCAACATCACTATAGCGTTATAGCCTCTTAGCTTTAATTACAGCTAACATGGCTGCAAGACCTAACATTTATCCACTCCACAAGTACGACTCGAGCCCGTAAAACTCACCCGCGGTTCGTTTACATCCCAGCTGGACATCTTGGAGCAGACGGACTCGGATGTTTTTCATTTCAATGTGGTTTTTTCACAGCGGGAGCTTGCACAAAACACTGCAAATGAGAAATAAAGAGTTTAAAAGTACATAATTACTTCAAAGGACTTTTGCTTGTGAAGTTAAATGTATTTTTGGTGATATAAATGGTTGTAATAGTGCATTCACGCGGCATTACAAAGTCGATATCATCAACATTCCCTCTGGGTGTGATGCTAACTGTAGGCACTGCTCTGTCTGAGGTATCTTAAATGGTCAGATTGTGCCAAAATAAAGATCAGATTAAAGAGCTGACTTCGATGGTCCTACAACAGGTGAGATGATTTGTACAGTTAAAGAAGTTTGTCTCAAGTTAGAATTCTATGGTGAAATTTGGTGTTTTGTGTCAGATTTGTTGACTTGGTTTATGGTTAATATAGCTGTAATTACTGGGTCTATCCACATTAAACAAGAACTACCACTTCTCAACATCTTCTCTGTCAGCATGAATAAAGAAAAGTGATTTTTTGTTTGTTTTTTTGTTGAAACTTTAAGATATAAGATTAATATGACAATTCTGCAGAGTCAGTTAGTAATCAAAAATAACAAGGTTCAGCATTTGTGGACCATGTTTGCATATATCGTCCAAAAACAATGAATCTCCCATAGAGGTATATTCTCCTTATTCTGGAAATTGCCATCGGTCACAGCCATTAACATTCAGGCTGTATTATTTTGCATGGGGCTGCTGATCTTGATAGGAAATAAGTTCTATAGGGACTACAGAGTCGTTTTAAAGCCTTCCAGAGAATTGGTGCAGTGAAGACTTGTTGGTCACGTGAACATAGAACATTTTACACAAATGAACTGTCGATCTTTACTGTTGGTTACAGCAAAACAGTTGCTTTAAAGGCAGCATCCATCAAAATGCAAAGCAGAGTCTATCAATGTGTGCAGAGTCTACAGCAGAGTCAAGTGAGTAGAGTCTAACCAAGAGATTGCACCAGTGTTTTATTACCCTTCCAAAGTGGGGGTCACACAGTCCGGTATAAAAAGAGACTAAAGATAAGAAATGTGGCCTTAACCAAAATGAGCAGAATGTAGCTGCTATTCTCCCTTAGTGTGATATATTGCCACTGCTGCATGAAAAACAGAACATTTTGCACCTTTGTAAAGTAGTAAACAATGTATTATATCTGCATATTGTCCACAGAACCTACTTTATATCAGATTTTAGCATCAAAACTTTTCCCAAATTCTCCATCGAAAGGAATTGGATTCCTGCTTAGCGCAGTTTAGTCGCATTTATGGCAAAAGTGGGCGGAATAAGGTTAATAGGCCCATGTCTTCCATCTGAAACTATTACATCATCAAATTCTGAACGCAGCCAAGTGTTTCAAAATGTTATGAAACCAGCAAAAAAATATAAATGATACAAAGACGGGAGCTGTGCATTGATATAGTCGCTCAAAGTACTATTAGTTCTCAAGGAGCCCCCTGCAGTGTCAGACTAATTGTGCCTATCACACCTGTATGGAGACAAATCACTTTCGCTACAGGGAAAAATGAAGCTATCTATTTTTCTGTCTTCTCAATGATGTGTACATTGTAAACAAAACATTTCACTTATGTCATTCTAAAAAGAATCCAGTTTAAAGCTTATTGTTCATTGCTTATTGTTCATTGCTTATTCACATGGCGGTGGTAAGATACACGAAGTGCACAATAATACTGCCAAGGAAAATAACTTTGGACTAAAAAAAGGCTCAAGAAATAACATTGTATACCATCTGTTAAGTTAATTAGATTTCTTTTTTTTTTTTTTTTTGCCAGTAAAGGAAACTTGTTCCTCTCCTTCCTCCTCTCGCCTGGCCTGGTCTTTGTTCATGCTCACCTGTGCTCATACTGCAAGGGTCAGGTAAAAAGAAAGGAAAAAGTATCACTGGACACTGCAAAACATTGAACATTTCTGTAGAAGCAATGAGTGAAGCGAGAGAGAAGTTTGATGTTATTTGTAAATGACAGGCGACCAATGGGCTCCTTTGTTTCACATGCATCACTGAAATAAACAAATCTGATTGGATGATTATGTTTAGTCAGGCTCCACGATATCATTCTGGTTTCGACGGGCAAAAGGTAATACAGTATAGAATCTTATTTGACCAACATTTCAACAAAAAGAGACAGTTCATTTTTGCGGTTTACCTTGCTGTAGAAGCAGCGTCGCCCCTCTCAGCCCTGCACATAATCCTGTCTCCATCTCTGACAGAGTAAACAGCTTTGGCCCAGATGTGGCCCGGAGAGGCAGAGGCTGGCTGTGTGCTGTGTGGAGGTGTTTTGGTACAAGCTTGTTTCAAATACAGCGACAGTCAAACACAAAGCGCAAACACAACGCTCACTTTGTTCTGTAAGAGGAAGAGACAACCCAGCCCATGTTTGCTGTGAGCAGATAAAGACTCGGCTGTGGTCTGTTTGGATGGAAATGGAGCCAAAACAATTTAAACTGTTCAAAAATGTCACTGCGAGAGAAATAAATGTGGACATTTAGTGATAAGGGAAAAATACATCCAACAGCATACATTTTACAGCTTACATTTGGAAGGTGGAAGGGTGTACGGATGCAACAATTATGAAAAATATAATGTCTAAAAATGCCAAGTGAATAGCACTTTGTAGTAGTTTAGGTGGATAATTGTTGGTTAAATTAAAGGTGCACTGTGCAACTTTTTTGGTGGATGGTACACTCATTTATCAGTACCTATCCTTATGTGTCTTAGTGTGTGTGAGTGTGTGTGTATGTGGGTGAGACTATGGATGTGACTGTGTGTGTGGGTTGTTTGGTTGTGTGGGCTCGAGCAGTTGTGGGGGTTGAGGCATTATTTATTTTTATTTTTTTAATGACTGTAAAGTACTTTCTGTTACATTTTGCATGAAAAGCGCTTTATAAATATAGTTTGATTTGATGTCTCCATGGAGATGTTATTGCTTTGCCTGGAATGTTCTACAGTATTGGCATTAAACGTACCAGGTTAAACGGAGAAGTTTTGCTGTTGAATATGATATAAAGTAGCTTGATTTGTGTAAACCAACAAGTCGACACTGCACTGTTTCTCTGGGGGTTTTAAAATGGCTTTGTTGGTGGTTACTGGTTGCTGGTGTGTGCGTAGGATCCTTGGTCCCTTCTTACTCCAGAGGTGGAGGTTTGATTGCAGATCGGCTGCAGGTGTTTAGTGGGTGGTGCCGGAGTCTCATCCCAGCTCCTGGCACACAAGGGTGGCACAGAAAATACAGACAGAATGGGATCTTGACATTCATAAAAGTTCCAGGCGCAAGAACTGACTGTATTACCACATATATCTGCATTTTAACAATATTCATTTTACCTGCCCCGTTCGATTGGTCAATATAATGTTGTGACGTCATCTGAAACCCAGCAATTTACCGTCAAGATCGGCAGCCCCTTGCAAAATAATATAACCCGAATGGCGACCTACGGCACCTTGATTTACAATATGTCCCTTAAGGGCTATGGTACATCATTAAACTCCATTGCTTTTTGTTTTAAATGAATTACAGGTCGAAGGGAGAAGCACTGCCAGCCTGATGTCAGTACCTCCAGCTCTGGCCCTGTGAGTCCAAAGCCATAGATCTCCTTTAGCTGCTCCCAGTAAAAGTAGAAGCACTGACATTGAGCAGTGGAGTTTTAAAACTTAAGAGAGTTAATGTATTCAGCCAAGTGTGCAGCGAATGGCAGTCAAGATGGAGAGGACTTGTGCCAATGTCAAAAAGCTTGAAAACAAAATGGCGCTTCAAGAATGAATGATATGATAATAATATTACAGCTGCAACATTAGAAGGTGCACAAACAGAAACAGTTTATAGCATCAATGGCTAGGGCCCGTTATCTGCTTGTCTCCATGGTAATGTTATCGTCTCCTCTTGAAATATGCCACAGTATAGCATTAAACATCTATTTTTCATTTATTTTTATTGGACAAAATATAGAAAAAACACCTTTTCTTATTGTGTGTTTAGTTGCCTCTCCAAAGATCTGACCTTGAACTTTACCTTGCTTGTCTACATGGAGATAGGTAAATATAGTGTCATACAGTGTGACATTCTAGGCCAGGTCGCAGATCCTGCACCAGAAAAAGTTACATAGTGCACCTTATGCTCTAACATGGCATAGGCTTCAGCCTATTAGATCATTGTATCCGAGTACATATCGACTTCTCCAGTTGTGTTATTGGGATCAGGATTGATCCCTCAACACCTCAATCCCGCTTTATGTGCATTTTGAAAAATCAGTTTCAATTGGACTAGGCCAGTAATCCAGTAGTAGACATAGTGAATGTCATCACTATAAAGCCATTTAAAGTCATTCACACTTTCACACTGATTCTCGAGCCTTTAGATTTGGCTCGGTGATTCAGTACCACCTGCTAGAACTAATGTAGAGTATTAGTGTGTTCAGCTGGCTTCTCTTCTCTGGTCCTGGTTTGGTCCTGCTGTAGTCCTAGTCTGGTCCTAGTCTGGTCCTGATCTAGTCTGGGCCCGGTTCTGGTTTATTCCAAGTCCCTGGTCTTTGTCCTGGTCTGGTCCTGACTCTGGTCCTGGCTCCAGTCCTGGCTCTGATTCTTGTCTTGGTCTAGTCCTGGTTTAGTCCTGGTCTGGTCCTGGTCTGGTCCTGGCTTTGGTCCATACCAGGACCAGAGCCTGGACTAGTCTCTGGTCCTGGTCTCAAACTGGCTCTGGTCCTGTCTCTGGTCCTGGCCCTGGTCCTGGCTCTAGTCCTGGCTCTGGTCCTGGCTCTGGTCTGGGCATTGATCCTGGTCCTGACTCTAGTCTTGCCTCTGGTTCTGGTCTTGGTCTAGTTCTGGTCTGGTCCTGGTCTGGTTCTGGCTCTGGCTCTGGTTCTGGCTCTGATACTAGCTCTGGTCTTGGCTCTAGTCCAGGCTCTGGTCCTGGCTCTGGTCCCGGTCTTAACCCGGTCTCCCATCCCTCCTGTTCAGTCCAGAGCCCAGGTGACAGCGGCTTACTGTCTCCAGCTGTGACTGTGATATCAGTGCCAGATGCTGACACACAGACGATTACAATGGGACCTTAAGGCAGCACAGTGAAAACTGGGGGGAGGGAATGTAAAACTATTGGTACTACATGGCCTCAACCACCTGCATTGAGCTGCATTTATTCGTGCATGAAGTTTAGAATTTGTACGAGTATTATTAAACATCGTTATAAGTCCCTCTGATCATTAAATACATATTTTCAGGATGATTAAAGCATCTGTTATTGCTCCCTGCTGTCTATGTGCAGAAAATCAACCTCGTAATAGGGCAAATATGACCCGAAGAGACTTGTCTTGGAAAACCCTGGCTTTTTTAATATTTGGCAGCGTCATATGGTTTCGTATGTGATTATACTGCCTTATCTCAATAAGAAACAAAAAGAGAAAAAAAGCACACATTTTGGTTTTGTTCTCCCACAATGTGTTCTTACAGTGGAGCAGCAGGGGGAGCTCTATTGCTAAAGTTACTTAGTTTTGCTTTAAAGAGGGGGTGTTACACTTCTAAGGGGCATCAATTGCTAACACATATTTAGATCATCATGATACCTTTGGTTATTTTGAAAATGCTATTTTCACCGAAGACAACTGCTAACATTTTGCATAAGTTTCACTTTTGTTTCTGAGTATCCCTGCCTTTGCTCCCTTCAGAGCGCTATCATATTACAATCAGTGTGCATCCCATTAATAAAACTACTGCACATCTGTTAAGTTGTACTGTATTGTTTTGTGTCATGCTTTTTAATATTTATTGGAAAATTGCTGTGCTGGAGCATGGGTGACATAGGCTTGTACAGCTAACCATAAGGAGGGTTCAAATAGAGCTAAAATACTCAAACATGCATGAATGACATCTGAAACCTCACCAGACATGTTTTTGATGAGGGAACAACATTCTAAAATGGTGGAATGCTCCCAAAATAGATTTTCCAAACAATGTTCATTAATAATCTGCAGTTTTAATAGTTAGTCTATACGCTCACTTAATTAGTGTAATGCTATCCCCATGTAGAAATAGTTGTATGGCTGTTAGCCTTTCACAGATACCAAATACTAAAAAATCACTTACAACAAATGACGCTCAATACTGATGTTATAGGCCTGATCCCATCAGTACTGCCTCATCTGTGCCATGCTGCAGTTCAAGTCCTTATGTTTGTCCTCGTAATCTGCTGCAACAGAACATTTTGAATGTTCAGAAATTACTCTTGATTTGAATAAATATATTAAACCTCACTGTTGCAGTTTTGTCTTTGTGTATTTGCCAAACAAGCTCTGTGTTTGTAGAAAAGAGTTTACCCTTGGGAACAATAAACTCTAAAAGCATTACTATTTTTGGGCTGTAAAATGGAATATCACAGCTGTTCCAAGTCTGAAAACAGCACAGGGCATTTAAAGCTGCTGCACCTGATTTATACTGTGTTAAAAATATAAAAAATCCGACCTGGTTCATTTTAAACGGTTTGCAGTGATCTTACCTTATGCATTCAGAGGCCCCTATTTACTGTGATAAGTTTAAAAGCGATTTTCAGAGGCTAGAGCATCACGGTAAATCCATAGACTCTATATATAAATTAGAGGTAAGATCTTAAGCCCGAGCCCGACCCGAATTTCGGGCCGGGTCGGGCCTAAAATGTCAATCATTACGTTCGGGTCGGCTCGGGCTTCTCTCTAACTGACTTTTTAAAAATAAATATATGTTTATAAAAATGTATACTAAAACAATGTGTGGATACTAAACTTAGGAATACTTGTTATAAAAAAATAATTTGGATAAAACAGAGAAGGCGCTGTAAGGTAATTGCTATTTAACTACTAAACAGGAGCCGCAGAGCCAGAGCACACTCTGCGCACGTGAACGGCCCCTCTTCCCCTCCGCAAGTCCGCATCTATTTTGACCTGGTATCGCTGATATGGAGCAGCAAGAAGTAAAGGATAAACTAAAGACAGGGGAACTGAAAAGGCAAACACGCACCGGCAAGAGTGAGATGTGGAAATGCTTCAAATTGATTGTTGAAAATGCTACAGAAACTTGCGTTGGCTTCGCTGAATGTAGTAAATGTGGCGCTTTGCTTTCATACGAGAGCAAAAAGACTGGCACCTCGACGCTGAGCAGGCATTTAAACAGCTGTACTGGCAAAAGTGATGATCGTCAAACATCTATATTATCATTTGTCCCAAAGACCGCACCTCTTCGCGCTAAGCAGGCCATCACAGACAAGTGTGTGGACTTTTGCTGTCAGGACCTTAGACCATTTTCAGTAGTTAGTGGCGAAGGTTTTTTATTAGTAGGCTTATTTTTACGCATGTTTAACTTTGTTTGGTTCTTTATTTTTTTTATTTATCCTCACAAATAAAATATGAAATTTCGGGTTTGCTTCGGGCTCGGGCCTGCAAATCAAGTTAATTGGTCGGGCTCGGGCCGGGTCGGGCTTTAATACCCGCGGGCCTGGGTCGAGTCGGGCTGGATTTTTTAGGCCCGATCTTACCTCTAATATAAATGGACATAGCTAACCTGCGGGCCGCTGTGTTCCAAATAGGAAGTGAGCATGGCCGCTTCAAGCTGCATTGACTCTAGCTCCAATTCACTTTATATTGGAAAATTGTCACCCCTCTCTGTAAATGCTGCAGTGAACCTCATCATTTTGGTCTTAAAATGTTTGTATTAACCCGCTCTACATAATCCTGGTGTTTTTATGTCGCTACTGCGTCTGTAAATCAAGATATGGACATTACTTCTTTCCCTGTTGTCACTCCCACTAACGTTAGCAACAGGTTTGATTGACAGCGTTGCTAAGCGTCTGCTCCCTGATAAACCAGCGGTGCAGGTGAGAAGGGGTGTTATCTACAACAGCCTCTCTTCGGATTGGCTCTTTGGTTGCTATGATACTCGTGGTCAGAATGCCAAATATGCAGCTCGGCTCTAAATTCAGCCCTTTAACTGCTGGCCTCAATGAGTTTCATTTGCCTGGAACGCTTTGGTCACACTCCCTCAGTCCACTTCTTTGTATAGTCTACGGGTAAATCTAACAACAACTAGCTAACACACACTTCCTGATTACCTGGCTTATAAAACGCTACATAATTAGATGCAGACTGTACACAACAAACTTTTGACCTCAGGAGCTGCTTATACAATAGGCCTATATTTGTACAAGGGCGAGACAAATTTTGCTCAAATACATGAAATGAAAATGGGCACAGCACCTTTAATCATCCAAAAGCATCTCTCAGCAGCGCTCCGTATCCACCGTGTGTGCTCTAGACTTCAGACAAGACCTAATTGATCCCAGCGGACTAAACCAAATCCAAAACATGTCGGCCATCTTGCTGCGGCCTCTTTCCCATTAACTGCAGTGTTTCCTGATAAGTACGCTACAACTTGTCCTGTCAGCTCCCACTCCCCCCAAAGGTCAGTCAGTTCGGTTTTATCTGCTAACTCTGCTCCATTTACTGTTATCAAACACAGGTACCGCTATGGTGATGTGAGGCAAACACAAACATAGCTAATTAGCGCTGTCTCTGCTGCTAACCGCTAACACAGAAGCTAATGCTGATAACAACGACAAGCTCAAACACTTGTAATGCGCCGCTAGCCAAACAGCGGAGACGGGCCTGCAGCTTAAAGGCTACATTTACAATTTAAATATTAGACAAACGCGTTATCGACACAGGGGAGCAGCAGATCAGAGCACAGGTGGTATTTGAATAAAGTAGTTTTGTATACATTAACATTAAGAGATGAGGATAGTTTGACCAAGTTTTGAGGCTTGTCACATTTTGGCGTTTTCTTGGCAGGATTTAAAGGTGAACATATTAAAATAATGCATATCATTTAGAAAAAAACAGAGGATGCTCACTAAAAGTACAATTTTGACTGTCGTTAGGGTTGACATTTAGGGAAACACTTGGTAATTTTGATATAATTTTTGTTCTTTTTTACTTAAGGAACAAACTTTAAGGAATAAGCTTATCGCATTTATCTCTGTTCAAAGGATTTGCCTGTCCTTGTTTGCACTGAACAAAATAAGTCTGTCAAATAGCTAATACGCACATGTCGATAGTAGATACTAATTTGAATAAGCATCAATAGTGAAGGTGAACACAGGACAAGTTGCACCTTTTCTTCATCTATATCATAAATCATAAGATCACATTGGCCTAAGTATAATAAAGGTGCACTATGTAACTTTCCAATCTCCATGGAGAGTCACAGTGGTCCCTTGTTTATCACGGGGGTTATGTTCTAAAAATAACCCGCAATAGGCAAAATCCGCGTGGTAGTCAGCTTTATTTTTTACAATTATGTTGTAGCTTATGTTTTGCAGCTGTAAAACCCCTAACTACACTCTTTATACACTTTTCTCAGACAGGCATTAACATTTTCTCATATTTCTCTCTTGTATAATCATTAATAGTGACTTAAGTGTATTTCACAGTCCCTCTGACCGTGCCTATTTGTCCTGGCGTCGCTCCGCTGTAGTGTCGATCGAACATTTATGTAAATTTGGCTGAACGTATTCTGTACTGTACATGAGACACAGCATGGGGCTGATTGATGGAAAATTGTCTACAGTTCCCTTGGCCAATCAGGATGCAGAACACAATGCACGTTCATACATAAAAATAAAAAAAAAGCATGGACAATTGAACAAAAAAATTCATCGAAACAGTGAGGACACGAAAGGTGAACCGCGATGTAACGAGGGACAACTGTAATGCTTTTCCAGGAATGTTTTATGTTATGTCTTTAAACTTATCAATGAATACAAGCAAGTGACTGACCCTAAAGTTACACAGTGCTCCTTTAAAGACAGTATTTTATGTTGGAAATGACTATTTTGTATTAAAACGTGTCTCTCATCATTAGCCATGTCCTTAGTATTGAAATTGAGTGTTAGCCTTTGATCGGAGGCTCTTCAGACCCCCTCTTGACCTCCCTCGGCGTCGTTCCTGTGTGCTAAGAACGGACTATCTGCTAAAGGTAACACATTAAGATCATGCCATTATGATTTAGAACAGTTGAAGACGTGCATTCATATACACCACGTCAGAGCCAAGCTGATTTTGTCCATGGGAACATACACCCCCTACTCCATCTGTGAGTGTTTAGCCGAAGGGGCTGATGGCACCTCTTCTGCCCAGGAGACATGCACCAACCTGGGCATGAGATGAAACCATCACTGCTGAGGCTCCGGAGCCTGACTGTGAGCATGGATGAGCCAAGAGCTGCACATAAGCCTCATAATCTGAAGAGAGGATTTAAAGGGACAAGTCTGTACTGTGTCTATAAGAACAGCAAGGGCCACTGGTGAGAGGGGATGTGAGAAAATTAACAGTAGTGTGATGTAGACATATTGTATGCAGTTGTGACTTACAGCTACAGTTTTATTGTATTTTTTTCTCACATTGTGTTTAAAATAATCTTTAATTCACATAAAGGGTATTGATGTTTTTGCCAATGTCACCATGATCTAGCTCAGGGGTCGGCAACCCGCAGCTCTGTCATCCTTCTACTGTGGCTCTGCGTGGTTTGGAAAAATACATTTCAAGTATTTAATTGAAATGTATTTTATTTGTGTTAGTTCTTTTTTATTGTAGTTTAAATTGGAAGATTATTGTGATCTTGAAATATTAAAATACAATTATATTTTCTTATTTTTTGTTGCTCAAAATAAGCGTCACACTCACGGAACAATGTTAAAAACAACCCCGCAGACGACAGTTGACAGTCCTGCGTAAAGACACAGATTTTCAGACGCTGTGCGCACAGGAGTCAAAAGCTTGTCCGTAGACATATAATGAAAATCCTGAGAGGAAATCGCCACAGAAATCTATTTGATGTAGTGGCAAGTATATTATATCTGTGATAGATCTGCTCTTGTCCTCCTCGATGACGTATCACGTATAACACATCAGACACGTCGTCCAAAAGTAGAGCCACAAGCGAATGAAAATGAGCCAAAACCAAAAGTTTTTTGAGAAGTTGTTTGCAGAGAGGAAAAGGCCAACTGAAAAGCCAGAAGAGGAGCTTACGATCTCCAAGAAAAAGAAAGCTAAATTTAACAGACAACACCAGGAGTCCTACTTAAAATATGGGTTTGTCGCTACAGGTGACTCTCATGCACAGAGGCAATGAAACCTTCAAAACTGCTTTGGCACATGGACACTAAGCACCTGGGATTAAAAGATAAGATTTAGAGTTTTTTTTAAATAAACTGCGGAGCAGACTAGACATAATCACACTGCGGGTGTCATTGTCTCTCATCACTCCTCGATGGGACCACCTCATCGCAAATAAACAAGTGCAGGGCTCCCTCTGATGTAGCGGTTTGGTGAGTTGTATTTTTTATGCACTTAACTTATTTTTGCCATATTTATCTGCCACGTGTAGAAGGCCAGTCCGTGAAAATAAAACCTACATTATTCTGTTACATAATAATAATAATAATAATAATAATAATAATAACTATTATTATTATTATTATATACCATGTTATCTTCATTTTAGATGTCAAAAAGTATTTGCGGCTCCCAGTGTTTTATTTTCCGTGGAAACTGGGTCCAAATGGCTCTTTGCGTGTTAAAGGTTGCCGACCCCTGGTCTAGCTGAACCAGTTGTAATGGCACAAACTCCTACTTGGATCATTTAAAGTATCTATATATGCATGTAGTGTATATGTCTGTCTAATCCCTCAGTTGTCCAAGTCTGATCCATAGCTGCTCATGATCAGAACTGAAGAAGCGCCTTGGATGAGTAATTAAATGTCTTCACTCCTACAACGATTTGTCCAGTTGACAGTTTTAATTTCGTCTTTTGCCATGTACTGTATATATAAATACCAGTCTGACTGTAAGAATCTTTAAATTATTAAAACGCGAAGACTGAACACACCCAGTCGGACTCCTGCTTGCACCTTTTTGTGTATAGATCACATGCACAGGTGTTGCTTTGTATGGTTTGATGGCATTTGGAATAAAGACTTCCTCATAGGAAAATTCTCGGTTCAAATCCCAGAGTCCGATTTGCTGTTTCTCCTTGTGTGCTGTTTGCATCTAATAATAAAGTGTTATACTGTCTTATCATCTGGAAGTGTGTCAGCATGTTAGGTGCTATTGGCTTTACCATAATGGCTTCTGAAAGTTATGAAACGTGCTTATAAACTTATTTTGGTGAATAATTATGTAAGTCAGAGGTACCCAAACTTTTTTTTTTTTAATCGAGAGCCACATCTCAAAACATATTTGAAGCGGGGGGCCACAGACCAATGATCAATGCAGTGCGTTGCTTTATACACAGCTTTAACAGAGCCGCTGTGTATTAATAATGCTTAAAACACGTTCATTTTAGGTTTGTATCACACTGCAGTGTGATGTTTGAGCATAAGGTGGTAGAAATAGTTTAATTTGCTGTTAAAAAAAAAAAAAAAATACTGCTTTTGATCAGTTGGGTCAGTTCAACAGAAGGCCTGAGGACCAATAAAAACTAGTCTGAAGGCTGCATTTGGCCCCCGGGCCATAGTTTAGACACATCTGATGTAAGTACAACTGTACAAGGTAAGTAAATGGTAATTGGTCACATTTTTATATAGTGCTTTTCCACCTTCAAGACACTCAAAGCGCTTTATATCAACTCCACTCACCCATTCATACACACATTCATACACCAATGTACACAGACACTGAGGGCAAGGTGGGTTAAGTGTTTTGCCCAAGAACACAACAGCCTTCATCTGTGGGAGCTGGAATTGCACCACCAACCTGTGAGTCAGTGGATCTGACCGCTAAACCAGTGATGTTTACGTGGAGAGCAGGAAGTGAGAGATAACTTGGGACAACTGCGAACCATTTCAAAAGAAGAAGAACCATAAAAAGAACTATGTCTGTTTTTCATGTTTTTAGTACCATACAATAAAAGTCTAGAGTACTTTTCACTTCTATGCCTGTGCTAAATATACGTAGGGCAAACATCGGTGTGTGTTTTGGGTATCCGTTCAGGGTTCTGTAAAACTGCATATGAACTACAAAGGCTAAATACTCAGCCCTTCACCAGTGATCCTCCATTTTAACAGTTCATGTTAAACAGCACATGTGCCCGCCTCCTCTGTCACGGCGTCTTTGTTATTTATACTTCTCCTGTCTCACTAATGCGTGTGGTGCGGGGGCTTTGGACTGCAGGCGACACTCTCATCCCCGTCACTTTGAACACAGGGCCAAACCTACCGACGTGCCGCTGCCTCTCGGAGAAGACGCAGGTTTGAATATTCAGGCCAGTGCTGCACTTTGATCATCCGGCTCCTGTCCAATACCATCCAGGCATTCGGCGGAGATTAGGCATTTCTTAAACTTAGAGACAGAAGTTGAGACGAGCCGACCGAACGCAGACATCATTAGCCACTGTTCATCAGAGCAGGGTTGTTCAAAGTCACGGCGACCTAAAAAGACCTCGTTAAAAACTGGTTTAAAACGCGGCAGGACGTCTCAAATCAACCTAGCATCCAGCGGGAAAGTTTGAGACAGGAGACGCTGGATTCAAAGTAACGTGGGAGATTAAAAAATGTAAAACTACGATGACAAATTTAAGTCTCTTTTGATGGATTAAACTATGAATTGTCAATGGAAGAAAAAATACATACAGTACCTTCCTCTTCTAGAGAGTGACCCGGATCAGTACAGTCACTAATCATTATTAGCAAGACAAAATATTTATTCAAGTATTTAAAGGCACACTGTGTAACTTTTCTGATAAAAGTTCTATTCCTTGCTCCATGGATGGATGTCAATGGGGGAAGAAGTACTCAGTTCTGTTAGTAAGTACAGATACCAGAGGAAAAAAAAAAAAAAAAAAACTCAAGTGAAATGAAAAAAAAAACACTTAAGTAAAGTTCCTGTTTTAAAAAATATACTTAAAGAGAAAAAAAGTAAAAATATTTTGCGCAGAGTTTGTGATCTAATAAAGTTTGAAATGTATATGTATGTATATATATATAATACAGGTATCTTTGTTTTGTTTTGTTTTTTTGTTTTTTTTTACTGAAGTGCAGTACTTAACTACTTTTACTTTGTTACATTGGAATATTCCACAGTATTGCCTAATCTATCACCATAGAAACAAGCGGGTGCTAAAGGTGCTAAAGGTGTGGAAAGGCAAGCCTACTCTCAGTAAGAATGCATGTTTTTCAAGGTACTTTGGACAATAAAAGATGTACATGTAATGGGATAAGTGCAAGACTGATAGCAAAAAATTATGACGTTAATAATGACAAATTTGACTAATTTTGGACTACAATTTATAGACAGAGGAAAAGTATCAATCCTCTTTTAGCATCTTACATACAGAGTGACCCAGATTAGCACTGTCATTATCCTATAGAGGTTATGCAGTGACATAATTTTATTTGAAAAATGCTCCATTGCAACATTCTGACATTCTTCAGTGGCACTTTTTTTTTTTTGTCCTATTTATACTCCACTCCACGGTGCTATTGTTTTTTAGCACAAATTAGGTTTATCAAGCAGCAAAATGGAAGCTGAAAGTACTTTGTTTGCTGTTGCTGTGACTGTGCAGAGTTTAGCTAGATTGTTAGCTAACAATAGGCGGAGATAAAAGACACTTCAACTCGGCTCTCAACAATTAATCTCAACACACAGACTCAGAAACATCTTATGTAAGGAGAGAAAGGTTCAGTTCAACTGTGGGTCATCCAAAAGTCTGTACCGCCGATGCATGTGAGTGTAGTCTGTATTGTCCCTGTGGTTTAGTTAACTGGTCACTGGTTTTCTACTGTTTACTTGATTTTCTTGTTTTAGATGCCCGGTCAGAGACTGTATAAAGAAGTGGACTTAAGTGAGTGTGACATCATCCTTAGCATTCGGCTCCAGTCAAATGAAGCTCATCGAGGCTAACAGTTATAGGGGCCAATTTGGAGCAAAGTTCCGTACATTCCAACCACGAGTATCATAGCAACCAAAGAGCCAATCGGGTACCAGTTTGTTGAAGGTAATGCCCCTTTCTACCCTTCCCACTGGTTTAGCACGGTGCGGGCGCTTAGCATTAGCAACAGGTTTGATTGACAGCATTGCTAACAGGAGGGACCACCGCAAAAGAAGGCACCTGCTTCATTTGATATTAATGTTCATATCTTGATTTACAGACAAAATAGTGAAATAAAAACCCCAGGATCTGTAGAGCAGGTCACTAAGAACATTTTAAGGTCACTGCAGCAGTTACAGAGAGAGGGGTGACAATGTTTCAATATAAAGTGAATTGCAGCCAGAGTCAATGGACCCAGAAGCATGCCCATGATCACTTCTTATTTGGAATGTGGCGACTAGCGTGTTAGCTATGTCCATTTATATATACGATCTATGTGTCAGGTACCAACTAAATATTTCAAAGACTTGTAGACTTTTATATTTCTTATTAAACTGTAGCAGCTCTTTCACATTTTAGGTCAGTTTGAGCTTTTACGGAAGAAAATGTCATTACTCACCATGGACACTCATTCAAAAAAGTCTTCTGCATAACCTCTATTATCAAGACAAAAAATATTACACCGTGTAACTATTCTGGAGGAGGGTGCAGCCACATGCTTGTCCCGATAGAGATGATGTTTTGCCTTGAACATCCCACAGTAGGACATAATCTATCTCCATGGAGACAAGCAGTTGACGCCACCGTGCCACGCTACATATCAGATCAGTGGAGAGGCTAGTCCGCTCATTGTAATGATGCATATTTTTTAAGTATGCAATAGAAAAATGAACTAAAGTATGTAAGACAGAGAGTTTAATGCCATACTGCAGAACATTCCAGGCAGGGAGAAGCAAGTGGCAGACACCTCATGAGAAAAAAATGCGTAGTGCACATTTAAGTTACTCCAATTTACTTATTTATTGCTTTAATATCAGTTGAATATTCCACTGTGTCAGGCTTTTGTTTTGATGCTGGCTGTGTGCTTCGGTCTAAAGTCTAGACAGCTTTACAGTACGAGCAGCAAACCAGACACCTCCACAATTCTTTCAAACAATTTGTGGAAAATCTCCTGCTTTCAGTGTCTGTCACCTCCTCCCCCCACCCTCTCTGTCTCCTCTCTCTTTTTATCTCTCTCTCTCTCACTTTCACATTCACATTCTAGACTTGTCTCTCTCCTTCAACTTTCCCTTCTTCCTTTTTCACTCTCTCTTCCCAGTCATATTTCTGTCTCTTTCACAGCCTCCTGTCTCTCTCCCTCTCTTCCTTTCTTCTGGACTCCTCTCTCTCTTTCAACTTTCACTTGCTCTTTAACCCCACCTCTCTCTCTCTCTGTCTTTGACACACACTCACACATTCTCCCTCATGTCCTCGTTCTTTCTCTCTCCCTCCATCTCTCATTTATCTTTCTTCCTCACTCCTCTCTCACCCTTCTGTATGTCCCTTTCTTTATCTTCTCTTGTTTAGGTCTTCTCTCTTTCTCCTTCGTCACCTCTCTGACCCACTCCACACCCTCTCGCTTTTCCCTGCTCTCTCTCTCTGTCCTCTCTTCATCTCTTTCTCTCTCTGTCTCTCTACTCTCTCATCTTCCCTCTGCCTGTTCTTCTTCACAGACCTCATGAATACTGTCTGCTGCTCAACACTCCCCCTAGTGTCTGTGCCATTCACTCTCTGCCTTTTTTTTTTTTTTTTTTTTTTTTTGAATCACAAAGGCTTATTTTCTTGTCCAATAATACCTTTTTTTTTTTTTTTTTTTTTTTTTTTTTTTTTTTTTTAACTGGTGCACTAATATAACAATTTAAGCACACAAAGATGCAAGAAATTAAACTAAAATGCATTCACTTAGCCAGCAGTCACAGTTGCCCTGGGACAGACGGACTGAAACATGGCTGCCATTTAGCTAAACATATAATGTACAGTATATACAAGACCCATTGGTACAGTAAAGATTAAATGCTTTGTATTAAATATATGTTGCTTTAAAGGTTCACTATGCTACTAACGTATCTCCATGGAGACAAATTATAGGTCCAGGTCTGTGGAGCGGCAACTCAGCACCATTTGACTTTTTTCAATACCAGTACCTTAACAAAACCGGTTCCTGAACAGGTCTTTTTTCATCCTTGAATGACGTTAGAACTATGTCAGTTCATATTTTTAAAGATAGTACTAGGCTATACGATGTTCAGCTGTAACTCAAAACGAACGCACATGCAAATGAAGCTCATATGGACGTACACACTTAACGTACAATGGCACCAGGCTAGTTCTGGTCAGAGGGATTAACCATCGGCATAACCATTTCCGTTGTAACGTAATCCCTGTGAGGTTTTTGCGAAGTCGTGCTAAGACCAATAAATACTGACAGATCACGGAGTGGACAGGGGGCTTTGTTTAAATATTCATTAGGCTCCAAAATTAGCATTACCATTAGCACTGATGCACAAAGACATACCTTTCTAAAACAGAAGTGTCCTCTAGTTAATATTCACCTCATTTGTAAAGTGTTTAACATGTTTTTAAGCGATTGATTTTTGCATGACTCAGCAAAAACCTCATAGACATTGCAGTATGAGCGGTCACGTAGACTGTCCCTCTGACTGGAACTAGCCTATTGCCGTTGTGCACTGAGCCAAGCACTCTACCAATAGTGCTCTACCTATAAAACTGCCTTGCCTTGCCAAACAATAATATTTCCATGGAGACAAGCAGAAACCCCCTGCCCCCAGAGTGGACCATTAAACTATTCAAAAATGACTGATCCTCGTACAAAACATGAAGAAAGTCACCTCTTCAGTCAGTGGATCTTAGTGTATCATCCTGAGATGTGAAAAAAAACAAAAAACAAAAAACTTTAGTCTGAACTGTGTGACCGTCTGATGTCATGTGCTCTTTAATGCTCCTCCTCCTCCTCGTCCTCCTCCTCGTCGTCTTTTTCAGGCCGTTTCTCTGTTTGATGGATGCAACAAAATGACTCCAGTGCTGCTGCATTTTCATGTTAACTGTCTGAGGAGGGGAGGAGAGAGGGAGAGGAGAAGAGAATGAGGAAAAAAGAGAGAGGAGAAGAGGAGGAGGACGATGACGAGAGTGTACTTCTCTGGAGTTTTATGGAAGAACGCATTAAAGACGTGGGTTTAATAATGAGGAGGTCGGACAAAAGCAGGTGAAGCAGAACACGAGAAACATCTCCAAAGTCACGTTATGTAACCGTATTTGTCCGTATTTGGTGATTCACTGATTTGGGAACATGCCTAAAGTGGTTTTCAGATATCGTACTTTTACACCTACAAAGACTTCACGTTGCCAGTTAGATGTTAATTAATATAATCAGTTAGATGTTAAAAGTCTTACCCATGAACTGTATAAAAAACATGGACTGAGTGTGACGTCACCCACAGAGTTCAGCTCCAGCCAAATGAAGCTTATAAGGACTAAGAACGTTCCATATTTGCAATTTTGACCACGAGTATCATAGCAATCAAAGAGCCAACCAGGAGTGAGGCTGTTGAAGGTAACCTTCCTCCCCGTCTGCAGTTTGTGAATATCTTAAAACCAAAATGACAAGCCTGACAGCAGCCGTTACAGCGAGACGGGTGATATTTTTCAATAGAAAGTGAATTGGAGCCAGAGCTGATGGAGCCAGAGCTGATGGAGCCAGAGCTGATGGAGCCAGAGTCGATGGAGCCAGAAACGCGCCAATGCTCACTTCTTATTTGGAACACGACAGCGAGCAGGTTAGCCATGTCCATTTCTATGGTTCTGACAGTTACAAATCTCTTAGTCTTACAAATACTAGTAATTTCATGGACAACTTTGTACTTCCTCTTGAGTACTATTATTTTGTATTTTGTTTGTTATTAAGTAATAGTATTCTTTCACACCTATAAAGGCGCTACATATTGTCCAAGGAGATAGAACCATCAATCTGCTTCCATGCACTTTGAACATCCTGACCTTGAAACATTGAATTGAAAGTATTTGCTCTATGTTTTCTCCTATTTTAACTTCAAGTACATTAATTAAGGAGCCGTGCGTTCCATACTATTAAAAGTATGACATGCCTAAATGTACATGTACACTGGCTTACTCTTGATCAGATATACTGTGGTGATGGTGGATCAGAGCTTACGTCAGAGTGCTGAAGTTCTTGGCTTTGCTCTGTTTTAAGACCAAGACATCCTCCGGCAATAAAAACTATAATTATAGACATTTAATTTAAAATTCATTATAAAATATTACAAACGAGGCTGCAATGTAGAATTAATGTAGTGTGCTAACCCTGTAATTCATTCTTTATATCTTCTATCCTCTCTTCTCTTCCCCCTGTCTCTTTTCTCCTCTTCAGTTTTCAGTGTTTTCCCCAAGCAACAGTTGGGTAATCCTCCAGCTAAGACAGTCCTAACCAAAACTGGCTCAAAATTTGGAGATGGGTCCCGGGACGTTGCACTGTAGTCGCCCACTTCTCCTGACAGGTTGACCCAGCGCTGTTGAAGGATGGGTCAAATGCAGAGGACACATTATCTAACCTTACATGCAGTATTTTGCCGTTATTCAAACAACCTCAACTTCTTCCTCTGCATATCTAATTTGGCAGTAGAACTTGGTAATTCTGTCGTCTACATGTATTCTAACAAAAATCCTCCAAATCTTGTAGCACATTTGTAGCCAATTTTCTCCAAAACTCTGCGATGCTCCTCTCTCTCTCCACTCATCCCCCTCCTCCTCTTTCTGCTTGATTCTCCTTCTCTCCTCTTCTCTCGCTGATATCCTTCTCCCTTGATTCCTCTTCTTTCCTCCTCTTGTTTATCGTCGGTCTGGAGGAAGTCCCATAAACCAGAGTGAACCCAGATGACCGATCAGATGTCCCTCTCCCTGTCTCCTCTCCTCCTCTTTTTCCTCTTCTCCTCCCTCTCATCTTCTCTCCTCCTCCTCACCTCTCCTCTACTGTCCTGCTACCACCATTTTCTTCTCCCCTCCTTCCTCCTCCCTCTCCCTCCTCCTCCCTCTCCCTCCTCTCTTTCCTCTTTCCTCCCTCTCCTCTTCTCTGCCTTCTCTTGCCCCTTTCCTCCTCTCCTCATCTCTCTCTCTCCTCCTCCTCCTCTCCTGCTACCCCCCATTTTCTCCTCCCTCCTCCCATCCTTCCTCCTCCCTCTCCCTCCTCCTCTTCCCCTCCTTCTCCTTCTCCCTCCTCTCTTTCCTCTTCTCCTCCCTCTCCTTCTACTTCTCCTCCCTCTCCTCTTCCCTCTCCTCCCCATAAACCAGAGTGAACTCAGATGACAAATCAGATGTCCCTCTCTCCCTCACTGTCTCCTCTCCTCCTCGCCCTCCTCTTCTCCTCATCCTTCTTCTCCTCCCTCTCCTCCTCTCTCCTCCTCTCTCCTGCTACCCCCCTCAATTTCTCCTCCCTTTCCTCTTATCCCTCTTCGTCCTCCTCTCCTCCTTTGTCTCTCTCTTCCTCTCTTTCCTCTTCTCCTCCCTCTCTTTCAATCTCTCCTCCTCTGCTTCACCCACTCCTCCCTCTTCTAGACATAAACCAGAGTGAACCCAGATGACAGATCTGATGTCCCTCTCCCTGTCTCCTCTTCTCTTTCCCGTCCTCCTCTCCTCATCCCTCTTCTCCTCCCTGTCTCCTCTTCTCCATCCTCCTCTCCTTGTCCCTCTTCTCCTCCCTCTCCTCCTTTCTCCTCCTCTCGCCTCCTCCCTCTCTCCTCCTCCCTCTCTCCTCCTCCCTCTCCTCCCCAAACCAGAGTGAACCCTGATGACAAATCAGATGTCCCTCTCTCTCTCACTGTCTTCTCTCCTCCTCCTCTTCTCCTCATCCCTCTTCTCCTCCCTCTCCTCCTTCCTCTCTTCCTCTCCACCCCTCTCATGCTACCCCCCTTCAATTTCTCCTCCCTCTCCTCCTATCCCTCCTCCTCCGTCTCCATCCTCCACTCCTCCCTCTCTCTCCATCTCTCTTTCCTCTTCTCCTCCCTCTCCTTCAATCTCTCCATCTCTTCTTCTCCATCTCCTCCTTTCCTCCTCTCTCCTCCTCCCTCTCTTTTCCCCATAAACCAGAGTGAACCCAGATGACAGATCAGATGTCCCTCTCCCTGTCTCCTCTTCTCTTCTCCATCCTCCTCTCCTCGTCTCTCTTCTCCCCCCGTCTCCTCTTCTCCGTCCTCCTCTCCTCATCCCTCTTCTCCTCCCTCTCCTCCTCCCTCTCTTTTCCCCATAAACCAGAGTGAACCCAGATGATAGATCCGATGTCCCTGCACAGAGCCACTTTCCCCTGGGCACAATCATGAGGATCTTATCTCTTTATTTCATGTCACAGTGAAAATGGTTTCTCCAGAGCAGAGCAGGTCCTGTTCTGTCTCTGTGTGAAGGTCGATGAGAGGCACAGTTTTACACAATAAACATTAGGGACATATGTAATTAAATCAGCCCTTAATTATGTCAAGCAACTTCCAGCACACAATTCATTCCATTCAATGCATTTCAACTTCTCTGGAGAATATAACATGATTTCATTTCATTTAATCAAATAACAATAAACCTGAATGAATTACTGCCTAACGCTGATGAGGAGAACGTCCAATCTCTGCTCCGAAAGCCCACACCCAGCTTAGGACTCACACATGCTCCTTCACCCTGCATCTTCATCCTCGTCCTCAAACCCAGGACGTGCCCTTACAGCCTCTTAAAGGGACACACACATCATCCAGGCCACTCATATTTGGTCCCACATGTCAGGAACGACTTCTGCTCTGGCACCAGACGTGATACTTTGCACTGACATCACGCTAAAGGGGACAACATGTATATCTATGGAGAAATAGTCGGCAGTTACCATGGTGACACAGCACACGCATTAGCAATCACATCCAAATTACTATTATTATTAATTTTCAAAAACATACGCTCTAAACAACACATTTTTAGGAGACTGTGATTAAAACAAGTGCTCGTGGTTCTGTTTAGGTGTTTGATTTTCAACAACAAAGCCTGACGTGGCTAGAAAGTGACTGAAAAACTCAAAAACTGTTGGATAATGCTAGCTGTCTTGTGACGGTAATGCTATTTGAGAGGGACTTGTTGAACAGCACAAACCGCTGCACCTGTTGTAGTTCCAACTAGCTCAGTTCTTCATAGTCTGGTTGTGCTTAAACAAAGTCTAGCGTAACAGAGTTTCAGACAGAGCAGTGCCTCTAGATGAGAAAGATGATGACATAATCTTCATTTTCAGATTCTAAAATGGGATTATGTCATTCTCCCAGATGGGGGGTAAGAGCCAGATTTCCCTATTGATTACACTGTACTTCGGATGAAAGTACAAAAACTCAGCATATTACATCACACAGACTCGGCGTATTACATCACATTGCATTTTAACAATTTAAATTTGAACAGGCATCCATCTGCTTCGAACAATCGTGATGTGTAGTCAGTGTAGACCCCTCCCTAATCTCAGACAGCCCAAATAATTATAACATATTTTCCTGTCCGTCAAACTGTCCAAGCATATTTCCATAGGTCACACTTAATTTTGTACTTTTCATATTTCTTTTGTGGTGAACTTCCATAATTGTGCCTGCCATGGTCCGAGTCACGGGAGCAACAATGCGCTGACAGCAGGAGAGCTTTTAGGCAAAGTGCAGAGCAACGTTTAAAATGGAGGGTTACGGGCCAGGCCAAAAACCTACTTTCATATACACACTTCAACTCAAGTCTGGAACCAAAGCCCCTGCATACGATATATCAAAGGAGTTATTTCACAAAGCACTTATTCTAATATGATCTTTGGAAAATTGCAGGGTATGTGCTGTTTCCGCTTAAATTCTGACTTTAAAACTTGATGTATTATTCAATCTGGATTTTTTTTTTTTTTAACACGCTATGTAACTTTTCTGGTGGGGTTATTGTTATTGTCGCCTGCTTGTTGCCATGGAGATGTTACTGATTTGACAGTATGGAGGTAAAGTTATCTATTTCCATGGAGACAATTAGGTCAAGCATAAGGCCAAGTTGCTCATCTGATCTGTGGAGAGGCAGTAACACTTTTTTTTTTTTTTTTTTTTTTCTGCAACAAAACACGTGTACTTAAACAAACACATGCAATACCGTACTGTAGAACCTGTCAGCGAATGTAACAGAATCTTCATGGAGACAAGTGACAAACCCTCATGCAAAAGTATTCATCCCCCTGGAACATTTTCACATACTGTCACGTCACAACCACAAATTTAAAAACATTTTCTTAGCATTTTATGTGATTGAGCAGCACAAGATTTCCAAATGTTTTAAAAAAAAAAAAAAACTTAAAAGTACAGCGTGCAAAAGTGTTCGGCCTTTTTCTTGAATGCAACCAGTTACTTTTAGAAGTTGCCTAATGATTTTGGAAAGATTGAATGTGGAGCTGGATGAATGGAGCGAAATACAGGGCAATCTTGGAAGAAAACCTGTTGGAGTCTGCAAAAGACTTGAGACTGGGCAAAGGTTCACCCTCCAGCAGGACAATGATCCTAAACATAAAGCCAAAGTGACAGTGGAATGTTTTAAAGCAAAATATATTCATGTGTTGGAATGACCCAAAGTCTGGACCTAAATCCAATTGAGAATCTGTGGCAAGATCTGAAAACTGCAGTTCACAAACGATCTCCATCAAATCTGACAGAGCTTGAACTGTTTTGCCAGGAAGAATGGGCAAAGATTTCAGTCTGTAGGTGTGCAAAGCAGGTGGAGACTTACCCCAAAGGACTTGCAGCTGTATTTGTAGCAAAAAGCGATTCCACAAAGTATTCACTTAGGGGGGCTGAATACTTTTGCTTTTTTTTTTTTTTTTTTTTTTTTTATCTGGAAATAATGTATAATTTTTTTTCTACTTCACACTTATGTACCATTTTGTACTTATTCATATAAAATACGAATTAAAAGTATAAAATATTTAAATTTATGTTTGTTACTTGAGAAAAATTAGAAAAAGTTCCAGGGGGATGAACACTTATGTGAGCCACTGTACATAGTGTACCTTTAAAAGTTCCAGATTCTGACAGAATGTAACAGCACTTAACAAAATGCACACCCAAAAATAAACACAACCAAGAGATGATTCAGTACCCACACAGACATGTTCCCGAGGGTGCCGAGGGGCCAGAGTACCCTCACAAATCCCCGAGCACCCACATGAATTTCCCCTGATCTCATATTGACTCTATTTTTGCGAGAGCACGTTTTACAATATAACATAACGTCTCTCACTCCTCTCTTCCGCTCTCTCTCCCTCTCTCTGTGCTGTCAGTCATTTCAGTCACTGCGGGTCTGATCTGAGGAGAGCAGCATCTGTGTTTCCCCCTCGTGTGATAATGGTTAAATCCTCAGCTGTGAGCAGCAGGGATCAGAGACAAAACTTACCTAATAGCCTATAGGCCTAAAAAACGAACGCTATTCACTCAAACGCCAGACAAAAACGGTCGATTTGGGACTTTAAGAAAGTGAGACGAGGATCTGAGGGAGTCTGAATGGATAACGCAGTGACAAACTCTAGACCAGTGGTTCTTAACCTTGTTGGGGGTACTGAACCCCACCAGTTTCATATGCACATTCACCGAACCCTTCTTTATTGAAAAATAAAATATAATTTTTTTCAAATTCAAGCCATATGTATGTTTTACTGGTGCACAAAATAAACCATGCATTGACATCACTGTGTTCAAAGAATAAATCCAATACAATGTATGAACTCCCAACAAATTACATACATACCTTTTCACAAAGACATGACCTTTTTTAATACTGCCACACTGAAATCATTTTAATTTTGTATTGTATTATGTAATCCAATAATTAACTTATTGTATTTATGCTATTTATTATTTTTAACATTTTAACACAGACCCATCACCTAATTTCCATCAGGCTAGAATAATAATAAATATTTACAGCAAATCAGTGTGACTTCTGCTGTTGCCTTTGAGAGACCAGTTCAGAAATGCATGGCTTCACCTTGGCAAGTGCCACTCTCATGTCATTTTCACAGCATAGTCTGCTCCTTTTCTTCGTTTTTTATGTCGTTTTATGTTTTTATGCCGTTTGAAGTGACAGTATTCAATGACCAATACACACTGAGAAGAATCTGTATCTGCACACCCAGCTGCTCTATTACTGTACATTTACAATCATATCAAAACACAATATATATAATGTGTATTTGTAAATAAAATATATAAAATGTGTGCGTGCACACACTTTGGTGTGTGCGTGAATGATTGGTGGTCGGAGGGGGGGGGGGTTGATTACACATAATACACATTATAAAAATACACAAGTCAATAGCAGAATAAACCACGCTTACCGACCAGGAACAGCATCCAGTCCATCAAAACATAAGGTCCTCTGCTCCTGAGTCTACCATGAGATTTTCACTCGGTTCCACGAACTGCTCCGGGTTCGAGATGCCTCTAGTTTAACTTGTACAAACATCCACAGTGTCCTCGGTCGCGTACTTCCTTTGTTTTGTCCGTTTCGTCATGTTTAAAATGCAAAACTGGTGCAACACAGTGCGTAAAGTTACGCGCGGATCTTTGCCCGAGGGCGGGCTGTCGGAACGTTAAGGGGTTAAACACTTAGCATCATTAGCGAGTTTTCACTCCACATCGGCCACATCGGCTAAAACTCTTGTAGCGGCGCATGAGGACGCCTGTCAATGACGTTGATAAACTGCGCAAATACGTATGTGAATCACATAATTGGCTGGAGCAGCTCGTCCCTGGTCACACTCACTGACTCACACTGAAAAATAGCGCAGAATGAATTGTTGTGTGCTTATTTTATTTTCAACTCTGGTTCGATTTTTTTGTGCGCAGCACAGATTTTCTGTGCGCGAGACCGTGTCAGCAGTGCGCAATTGCGCACAGCTTGGAGGGAGCAGTGTTCAATAGGCACAGCAAAGGATGCATTTGTCAAAGTAGGACACGGTCAGCGTCTGGAGACGCTCGCAGTCCGTGAATCATATGAGTCTGGTGTCTTGACCTCCGCCGAACCCCTGGGACTGACTCACCAAACCCCTAGGGTTCGATCGAACCCAGGTTAAGAACCACTGCTCTAGACCAACTCTTAAACCTGAAAAAAATCTTATTAAAGGTACAGTGTCGCAAACCTGTGTTAAATGCACCATTTGATTCTGTGCAAATGGTATTGACACTGGTCTGTGGCCCTCCACTTCAAATATGTTTCAGTATGCGGCCCTCGGTGAAAAAAGTTTGGACACCTCTGCTCTAGACTGAGGGGGGCGCGTGTTCACTGAGCACCCAGTTGAAAAAAAACAAACATAAATGGACGCCTATGAAGTACAATGAGGTTTTACAGTTGTCCCTCAATATAACGCGGTTCACCTTTCAGGGCCTCACTGTTTCGCAGATTTTTTTGTGCAATTTTGCATGCCTTTTTACAGCTCATCAACCTGCATTGTGTTCTGCGTCCTGATTGGCTAAGGGACTGTAGACCATTGTCAGTCAGTCTCCTCCGTACCGTGACTCCTGTACAGTACAGAATGTGCTCAGATTCCCAAACTGACATAAATGTTCGGTTGCAGTGTGACTCTGTCGGTGCAGAACGTTTCATCGACAATTTGGGTTTTGTCAAGAAAACTTGCAAACATACAGCACTTCAACGATGCCTACGAAGGTTTGAACTTTAAGAGTGTTTAAACAAGAGAGAAATGTGAGCAAATGTTAATGCCTGTGTGAGAAAAGTGTATAAAGTGTGTGGTGAGCCTTAAAACATATATATTAATTGCAAAAAATAAAGGGACCACTGTAAACTATGGAAGCTAAGACAAAAACAAATACATAAAAACAGTGAAATTTCAAATATTTTCCATGTTATGATCGTATTGTTGGGTTTGAGATGACGTCAAACATCAAACAACATACAGGCCAATAATATTTAATACAGAACAAATCAATATTGTATAGCAAGAGTATAGCAAGATCTTGACTCTCTTTAGTAATAGAAATGATCAGGTTCTACATTTGTGAATTTACCTGTTGGAAACTTCATGGCAAAGTACAAAGCAATGAGTACGACACCATCACATAATCAGAAAATCACCAATCACAATCAGATGAGACAAAAACTAAAAAAAAACTTCCCAACAAATTCCACTTTAAAATCCCCTCCTCTCATTTTCCCTTGATGTGACCTTGTCCCGCCCTGGTTTAGCTGCGCTCAGTCCTCACGGAATAGCACTCGCAGACTGACAGAGAGTGCGTTCGGACCGCACACACCTCCACCTGTCTCTCCTCTCGGCCCCTGCACTCCCGGGACTCGCTGGGGATAATAGATGTTTTGTGTCGAGGGGAAAAAGGATTCACTGTGTTGTCCAAAAGCAGACAATGACCTGCCATCAGCATTCAACTACTAACCCACAACCCCTCACCCCCATCTCTCTTTCTCTCTCCATCCCCCTTTCTCTTTCAATTATATCTCTGCCTCCATACGTCATCCAGCTCTCTTTCTCCTCTTTACTTTAAATCTCTCCACTCCCCTCTACTTCCCCCCTTTCTATCTGCTCACCGTTTCTTCTCTCCCTCACCCCATCTCTATTTTCTCTTTCGCAGCTTCAGTCTTTCTCTCTCCCTCGTCGTTGCAGCCTCTCCCCTTTCTCTCTCTGTAGACTACAATACCTCATCTTTCCTCTATCTACTCTTTCCTGCTCTTTCTCTCTCTTTCTCTCTACATGCCTACCTTTAATTCGATTAAATTCGATTACGATTCTGAGGCTCACGAGATGACGCAGAAACGATCATCGATGCATCTTTATGTTTTACTATGCATTTTACCTTCTTTTCCTGCTTTATTTAAACGGCTAATTGCATGTTTTTTGTTTTATTTTAGTTTTTGTTTTTTTTTGTTTTTTCCGTGACAGGGATTAGTTTAGCAGGTGGGACATATTTGCGTGTTTTGTTTGTTTTTTTTGTTGTTTTTTTTCACAAAAGTAAAAAAGTGGCTTAAAGAAAATCAGATATGTGAACACTAAAACTGGATATAGTAGGGACAAGTGGAACCAATGCTTTTAATGTTCTTGTTTTGTTTTTGTCCTGTAACTGTGTGTTACTTGTGTTGTTTTCTGTCCTTTAAAAGCCTAACCAGGGACGGGCTACAAGCTTTATGTACATGGACATTGGTGACCTATATGGTGGCAATGTTTTCAATATACTGTCCCTGTCAAATAAATAAATTAAAAAAAATTTAAAAAGCACATCTACAGAGGAGCTGTTAGCGGTTCTTCATGCTCTTTGTTTAGCTTCCCTACAGACTTTTATGAGTTAAACTAGAGCAGGGCTGTCCAAACTACGGCCCAAGGGCCAAATGCGACCCTCAGACCAATTTTTGTAGGCCCTCATGCCTCTTCCTAAACTGGCCCAATTGATCAGGAAGTACTTTTTTACCACAAATTGAAGAGATTCTACCTCTATAACCTGAAAAACATCACACTGCATTGTGACACAGACCTAAAAATAGTCGTCTACGTCTCATTAAAGGTACAATGTCTCTGTCTCACCTGTATCGACTCTGGTCTGTGGCCCCCTGCTTCAAATATGTTTCAGTATGCGGCCCTCTGTGAAAAAAGTTAGGACACCCTTGGACTAGAGCCTCTGTCCTCTGTCGGGACGGTATTGAGTTTGTTTAGAACCGTTAATCTGCACATTTTGCACTAAAGCTGTATTTTGAGTGCATAACATGAAGCCGCCTCCATGTCCAACAAAATGTACGCTGCAAGCTAACAGAGCGGGACAACTCGAGGTGACACGTGTGAGAATCTTTTCCTGAAATCTCAAACGTGAATGAAATATAGCCTCAGACAAGTCCTAAACAGAGAGGTATTCCAATGGGTGTGATAGTGGAGAGGTCACCATCTGACGACAGGACAGCATCAGTCAGAGTGAGCAGAGGGACGAGGGAGGAGGTGGGACACGGCGACAGACACAGGGAAAATAAACAGGCAGAGCAGCAGCTTCAATTAAACTTAAACTTGTGATTATCGGCGTGTCTGCGTCGATTCAGAATCACTTCATTAGAATCAATGATGCATCTAAAAAAAGGATTATTTTTTCACACCTCTCCCCTTAACTCATCTCCATTTTCTCTTACCCCCAACCCTTCATTCTCCATCCCTTCCTTTCTTTCTCTCCTCTTTCCTTCTCTCTCTCCTCTTCATCCCTCTACTCCCCCTCCTCCTTCTTCCTTTTCCATCTGTCCCTACTCCATCTCTACATCTTTACCCTCACTTTACCTGACATCTCTCCCCTCCCTCTCTCCTCTCGCTCCTCTTTCATCCTCCATCCTCATCCTTCCATTCTCCTTCATCCTCCCTCGCTCTCTTCTCTCCCTCCCTCCTCCCTCCCTCTCCTCATTTTTTTCCTCTCACTTCTTCCTCCCTCTCTCTCTGCTCTCTCTCTCTTTCCTATGTCCTCGCTCTCCTCTCTCTTCCTCCCTCCCTCTCCTCCTTCTCTCCTCTCTCTTCCTCCCTCCCTCTCCTCCTTCTCTCCTCTCTCTTCTTCCTCTCTCTCTCCACTCTTTCTGGTTCCTACTCCTTCGCTCTCCTCCCTCCATCTCTCCTCTCTCTTCTTCCTCCTTTTCTTCACTCTCTCCTTCCTACTCCCTCGCTCTCCTCTCTCCCTCCCTCTCCTCATTCTCTCCTCTTTCTTCTTCCTCCCTCTCTCCTTCCTCCTCCCTCACTCTCCTCTCTCTCCTCCCTCCTTCTCTCCTTTCTCTTCTTCCTCCCTCTCTCCACTCTTTCTCCTTCCTACTCCATTGCTCTCCTCTCTCCCTCCCTCCTCCCTTCCTCCTTCTCTCCTCTCTCTTTTCTTCCTCCCTCTCTCTACTCCCTCGCTCTCCTCTCTCCCTCCCTCTCCTCGTTCTCTCCTCTTTCTTCTTCCTCCCTCTCTCCTTCCTCCTCCCTCGCTCTCCTCTCTCTCCTCCCTCCTTCTCTCCTTTCTCTTCTTCCTCCCTCTCTCCACTCTTTCTCCTTCCTACTCCATTGCTCTCCTCTCTCCCTCCCTCCTCCCTTCCTCCTTCTCTCCTCTCTCTTTTTCCTCCCTCTCTCTTCTTCCTACTCCCTCACTCTCCCCTCTCTCCTCCCTCCTTCTCTCCTCTCTTTTCTTCCTCCCTCTCTCCACTCTTTCTTGTTCCTACTCCTTTGCTCTCCTCCCTCCATCTCTCCTCTCTCTTCTTCCTCCATTTCTTCACTCTCTTTCCTTCTTACTCCGTTGCTCTCCTCTCTCCCTCCCTCCCTCCTTCTCTTCTTCCTCCCTCTCTCCCCTCTCTCTTCTTCCTACTCCCTCGCTCTCCTCTCTTTCTCTCTCTCCCTCCTCCCTCCCTCTCCTTCTTCTCTCCTCTCTCTTTTCTGTCCCTCTCTCTCCTTCCTCCTCCCTCGCACTCCTCTATCGCCCTCCCTGCTCCCTTCCTCTCCTCCTTTTTTCCTCTCTTCTCCTGTGCTCTCTCCTTCCTACTCCCTCATTTTCCTCTCTTTCCCTCCCACTGCTCCTTCTCTCCTCTCTCTTCTTCCTCTCTCTCTGCACTCTCTTTCCTTCCTCCTCCCTCGCTCTCCTCTCTCTCCTCCCTCGCTCTCCTCTCTCTCCTCCCTCCTGCTCTCCTTTCTCTTCTTCCTCCCTCTCTCCACTCTTTCTCCTTCCTACTCCATTGCTCTCCTCTCTCCCTCCCTCCTCCCTTCCTCCTTCTCTCCTCTCTCTTTTTCCTCCCTCTCTCCCCTCTCTCTTCTTCCTACTCCCTCACTCTCCCCTCTCTCCCTCCCTCTCCTTCTTCTCTCCTCTCTCTTTTCTGTCCCTCTCTCCCCTTCCTCCTCCCTCGCTCTCCTCTCTCACCCTCCCTGCTCCCTTCCTCTCCTCCTTTTTTCCTCTCTTCTCCTGTGCTCTCTCCTTCCTACTCCCTCATTTTCCTCTCTTTCCCTCCCACTGCTCCTTCTCTCCTCTCTCTTCTTCCTCCCTTTCTGCACTCTCTTTCCTTCCTCCTCCCTTGCTCTCTTCTCTGTCCCTCCCTCCTCTCTCCCTCTCCTCCTTCTCTCCTCTCTCTTCTTCCTCCCCCTCTTCTCTCTCTCTCCTACCCCCCTTCGTGCTCCTCTGTCTCTCCCTCCATCTCCCTCTCTCTCTCTTTTGTATTCACTCCATTCCCTCCCATTAAACTCTGTGTGTGCCGGTCACTACACACACAGGCGACTCTATCGCTTTGTGACTTTTCAAATCCCTCTTCGACTACCTCCAAATTACACAGGACTTTTCCGTAATATCAGGACCTGTAATGGGCCAGACATCTAAACACATTTGCATATTTGGCTGATGATCTTGGGAAAACAAAATGAAAGTGCTTATTTTGTTTGTTGCCCTTGGAAACCACCTCTGATGGGCCGCACGGGGAGAGCGGTCCATCGAGGCAGGAGATGTATTGTCCCGGTGGTTATTTACCAAACTCTTGTGTCACCTTCAAAAAGTCCACTCAGCATTTTTTAGCTGGCAAAACTTTGAGTTTAGCCTCTTTCAATTTGAACTTTGTGGTGTCGCCTCATAGCAAGAAGGTCCGTGGTTCAATTCCCAGACAGTGTGAGGCAAGGTGTCTGAACTTTTTTTTTTTTTTTTTTTTTTTGACCAATATTCAAATGCATTAAATAGAGGACTGACGGAGGGCCCTAGACTGGAGTATAGACTTCTTCTCTCAAACAGAAAACACTCTGTCCCACCTTGTGATGTCATGTGGTAATACTGGAAGTGCTCTGCTGTGTTTTTAAACTACACCGTCACTAGAATCAATTGGATACTTTCAGTCCTAAAAGGTAAAACGTAGTGTAATTGTGAAGCAAGACATTGCAGACCAGGTAGAGTTGAAAGAAGTTTATCTGATCAGACGAATGAAGTTACAGACAGCAGGTAGATGTTTGTGAGTTATAGTACAAAGGAGCCATCCAGTACTTGTACTTCAACCCCAAGAAAGGTACTATCTATACAAGGCTGGTCCTTTTTACATACTGTCCATACAGGGTCATAAATGGATATACCATTAGCTGTTTACATGGAGGTAGAATACGTCACTAAAAAGATGCTTGCATTCACTGAAAAGATGTATTACAACACCTCTTGTCCACCGAAAAATGAAGAGATATATCATGTAAACGAATTAGTACGTTCGAGTGTAGATATCTTAAAATAAGCATGTGTCACAGTATTCAACACAAGGTTTAAGAATAAAGTAAAACAAAAAGACTAATAATAAAGAAGAGGTAACACCATTATAACATGTTTAAAAGTTCACAAGTAATATAAGCCCTTTAAGCTGAGTCACCAAAACTGTATTCAGACTTAGAAACATGAATATATAGTCCATGCACTCATCGTTGCGGAAGCAATAGGCCCTACGCCCTGTATGGGCTCGGGCCTAAAAACCCTTACAATATAGGCCAGGTACTACAAGATTCTGGCTCTGATCTAACGCTCCAAGTGTAGTTTCTGGTAGTTGTTTTGAATTGGGACTAAACCAGGTCTATCCCAGGACAAACCAATACTGACCACTCCAGCATTGAACAAGGACTAAAGCAGGTCTGTATGGGTTATAGCAGACTGGAACACCCCATAAAACATATACTAAACCAGGATACACACCAAGACTAAACCAGGTCTAACCCAGGTCTAGATAATGACCACTGAGCTTTGAATGGTTTTGGAAATGCTGATCTATCCCCATTTAGCCCACAATCAGGTGCTCAACTTGGAGGACAAAATGTTGACCTGTTTCCCAAAACCCCACATCCACACCCCCTCTCAGGCTAATACTGTCATCATTAGCCTAGCAGCATTAGCCCTGACCTCAAATTACACTCACACGAACCCACATTTATCAAGCAGTCACCTTTGTACATTCTGCAATTCACTCTGTAAAACCTTTTATGCTAGATCTAAACCAGGTCTAAACCAGGTCTAAACCAGGTCTAAACCAGGTCTAAACCAGGTCTAAACCAGGTCTAAACCAGGTCTAAATCAGGTCTATAGCAGAACCAGCCTGTCTTTAGGTCTAAACCAAGTCCAAAATATTGACTACATCATTACCACAGACAGGTCTCCACCTGCTTGTGCACTGAATAGTAAACCATTTAAACCAGGGTAAAAACAATATTGTCTCTGTGTTAGTGAATAGTGAAATGTGTGATAGTGAAGTTTTAAGGCTGAAATGATTACTACCATAATTCAGAGCAAGTGTATTTATAGCACATTTAAAACAGCTTCAGCTGACCAAAGTGCTTCACATAAAAGTCAACAAGGACAAATACACAGACAACACAATACAAAGGAAAAGAACAATACAACCAAGATATTCTGTCTACCTAGTACTAAATGCCAGGGAGAAAAGGTGGGTTTTCAGTCTGGTCTTAAACTGTGTTTAGCACTCAGAGGATCTGACAGACAGAGGGCACTGTTCCATAGTCTGGGTGCTGCCACAGAAAAGAGAGAAAAGAAGCTAAATCAGAGTTCAACACACTGTCTTCATCTAACTAGCATTTTGTCTATTGGAAATTGGGAGGAGATTTGATTGGCTCTACAAGTGGTCCACTTCCGCTTCACTTCCATCTGAAAAACCTGTGCTAGTGGCCCAAATAGCATGCATGTGAATGATGGCCACATTTTTATATAGTACTTTTACACTTTCAAGCCACTCAAAGCACTTTAAATCAATGAACATCTCAAACATTCATACACAAGTGTACACAGACACTGGGTTAGGTGGGTAAGATAGGTTAAGCATCTTGCCCAAGGACACAATGGCACTATTCATCTATGGGAGCTGGAGTCGCACCTTCAACCTGCGTTGATCTGACCTCTCAACCAATGATGTTTACGTCGAGAGTGAGATTCGAACTGCCAACCTTCGGATCAGTGGACAATTAATATTAGCAATGTGTGAGACCCATTGTGAGCGCTAGGAACAAGTTAGAAAGACGTAAATACCAACTCCCTCCTTTAACGGTTTGTAAATCAGCTTTAATTAATTGTTATGTTTAATGCCGCACTTTGGAACATTCCAGGTAAAGCAATGACAACATCAAAAAAGTTACTAAATGCACGTTTAACAATACTTTCATTGATTCCGAGTCTTCTCCCTTCTTTGGTCTGATGTCTGTAGACCACGGACCCATTATACCGTCCACCATATGTGCTCTGACCTTGAACACGTTGCATTAGTGAATAAAACTCACTGTTCCGGGGCTTTTTTCATTAGATGGTCCTCTCAGCTGCACTCTGCACCTCCGGCTCCTTAGACATCGATTTTGCACAGAAAAACTCCTCTTTTTCAAACCCTTCCAGTCTTGCAGGTCCTGTATTATGCAAAGTTTACTCTTGTGAGCTTTAAGCCATGTTAAAATGTTGTTACCTACTCAAAAACAGACCTGGAACTGTGTTTTGTTTCATTCACACATGTTTGAAATGTAACTTTTTATTATTAGTCTGTCTATATCAGAGGCGTCAAACTGATTTTCATTGAGGGCCACATCAGCAAAATGGTTTCCTCAAAGGGCCAGATGTAACTGTAAGGCAGTATAAATGTAAACAAATGTTAATTAAAATAAAATTAAGTACTTCTTGACTTGTTAATTAACGTTTTCTGTATTTATTACTAATTCAAGTTACAAATATTACATATGAATTTGCACAGATGTAAAAAATATGTCTGTGCAAGTGCGTATTTCCTGATAAACTGACATTTTTAAAAGTCTGTATCTGGCCGGGGCACAACTGCTCACAGACATACATACAGACAGACAGTCATATTTTTTAATCCAGCTTCTTGGGGGCCACGTAAAATGACCTGGTGGGCCGCATTTGGCCCACGGGCCTTTAGTTTGACACATATGGTCTACATCTCCAAAGCTCAAAATGCTTCAATGTTCCACCTTGTGATGTCATGAAGTGGTAATTTTCAAGTTAACAGCTACCTTTTACCTTTAGTTCAATAGAGATTGGCAATTCCAGGGCTGAAATTATCCAACTGATTCTAATGAAGGTGTATGGAGTTTAAAAACACAGTGGAGCACTTCCTGTATCACCACATGACATCACAAGGTGGAACAGAGTGTTTTCTGTTTGAGGGAAGAACTCAGTCTAAATATGCAGGGTTTTTTGGTTAAACATGTGTGAATGAAACAACACAACTCCAGGTCTGTTTGTGATAAGGAAACGTTAAAACATAGATCATAAGATAGCGTAACATGGGCCCTTTAAATACATTTTTCACTCCACTCGCTGTGTGTTTGCTCCACCGGACTTGTTGTGTTGTGGAATGCGTCGGGTCCGTGCCTGCGAGAGGAAGAGGAGGATGATAAGACGAAGGGTATATCCAGACGACTGACTCCGACTAGAAAGCGATTTGGATTACGTGAAAAGATGTTACACAATGTGGCCCCAGACAGGAGACGTTGAGGAAGAATTATGAAACAAGCTAGTCTGACTGCAAAGTAATGTGTTCATAGACTGTGCACGTCAAGCGGCATTATGGGATATAATAGTGATGAATGCAAACCTCTTATTATGGTAATGTTTCAAGTTTTTGTTCTGTAGAAAAAAGTATTAGCTCTGGTTTGAGAGTGGAATTCGTACTGCAAACTGTAGGGCACAAATACTACAGATGAATACTGTTGTGTCCTTGAGCAAGACACTTAACCCACCTTTCCCTCAGTGTCTGCTTACTCTGGTGTATGAATGTGTGTATGAACGCCTTGAAGTGGAAAAGCGCAATATAAAAATGTGACTATTTACCACAGCATAGCAAAAAATACTAAAGATAAAAAGTAAAAGTATAATAAGTACTCATTTAAAAATGTTCTTAAAAAGTAAAAGTATTCTGTGCAGATTTTGAGTTAATAAAGGATCAAATGTAGTGATTTATAGCTATAACTAAAGCCGTAGCCATAGATTTGTGCTGAATTTTGTCAACATGTTCATCATCTATTTTGTCTCCATGGAGATTTTATTGCATTGCTTGTAATGTTCCACTGTATGGCATTAAAATTATCTATATCAATGGAGACAAACAGGTGCTGCCAGGTCAGATCTGTGGAGAGTTGAGTCCAGTCACGGTGTTTTAAATCGTAGCTATCTTTTTGCCTCCATGGAGTATTATTGCTTTGGCCATAATGTCCCACTGTACGGCATTAAAATAGAGACAAACCGGTGCTGCCAGGTCAGATCTGCAAAAAATCTGTTATTATAAATTAACTGTAATTTCATATCTAGAAACTTTAAGCTATACTTTGACACAGATTTTATAAAGGGCCAGTGCAACCTAGAAAATCTGTTGAGTACATTCTTACACTTAACTTTTCAACCTTCTTTACATATCTCCACAAAACCAGTCATTTTTTCTCATGATCCTCTTATTATCATGTGTAATTTACAATGTAGCTAACCATTGATGTGGCATTTTTCATTTTCCATTGTCCACTGACTCCCACCCACTCAGCCTCCAGGGACAAATCTCCAGAGTGCGGCTGGAGAGCGATGAGCCATTCCTGGGTACAGACGATGTGGCGTGTCCCTAAACCTGCTGCACTGATGGATGACTAACACAGACTGTCCTCTATGAGTAAGACACTAGAAAAGCCATTTATGAGAGGGGGAGAGAAGAGTGAGAGGAGAAAGTGGGGAAAGAAAGGGGAAAGAGAGAAGAAAAGAAGAGAGAGAAGAGAGGGAGACAAGAGACACGGGAGAGAGAGGGAGAAGGGAGATGGAGAGACAAGAGAGAAAGAGGGTGAGAGAGGGGAGAGAGACAGAAGAGAGTGAGAGAGAGAGTGGAGAGAGAAAGAGAGAGGGGGAGGCAGCGGAAACTGGAGCAGAATGAAAAAGCTTTGGGGAAATACATGGAAAATAACAATTTGGGCTGAGTGGATGTGTCATTCATGTTTTCAGAAACACATTCATAAAAACAACTTCAATGATCGTTTCAAATATCCCTCGTTATCTAACCAAGGAAAGTGTTATTTGTAAAGTTTTTTTTATTTTTATTTTTTATTTTTTTATCTTTTTTTTTTTTTTTTAAACAAAATGTAATATATTATTTGGGAAATAGAAAACACAACAGCTGAAGGAGATTTTGCTTTGAAACTATTGACAAAATGAAATGAAATCTGTGATCTCAGGTCATTTTCACACTGCCACTGGTTATGTCCACGTAAAAGAGCTTTTGCCCCGAGAGCGGTGCCTAGGCTGGCGTGAACCCAACAGTCACACTCTGGACCATTTCTGTCCGAGAGCTCTTCAAACAGGAAGAACGCCAAGTGGAGCGGGGCGAGCATGGTATGAATGCGGCCGATCTCGGGTCACGTATATTTGTATGAAGCAGAGCTGCTGTTTGGTCATTGTGACCTTTCAAATTGGAATTTGGATCTGACAGCAATAAACCAATGTAAGACTCAAGAATACTACTGGTCGAAGCTTGGGCCAAACCATAGACTGCGTAAAGAAAAGGACTAAGTGAGTGTGACGTCACCCATAGCGTTCAGCTCCAGTCAAATGAAGCTCATCGAGGCTAGGAGTCATAGGGGTGAATTTGGAGCCGAGTTCCATATTTGGAATTCTGACCTCAAGTATCATAGCAACCAAAGAGTCAATCTGAAGCAAGGCTGTTGAAGGTAATGTAACTTCCCACTCACACCGCTGGTTTAGCACAGAGCAGGCGCTTAGCAGCGCTGTCAATCAAACCTGTTGCTAACGCTAGCAGGCGCGACCCCGAGGAAAGAAGGAGACTGATTTACTGACTGATTTGTGAACAAAATACAGAAATAAAACCAGGATCATGTAGAGTGGGTTAGTACACATATTTTAGGACCAAAGTGACTAGCCTGACGGCAGCAGTTATGGAAAGTGAGGTGACAGTAACACAATATAAAAAAGTAAATTGAAGCCAGAGTCAACGGAGCTGGAAGCCTACACTTGCTCACTTCCTATAAGAAATGTTTACTGCATAAAAGACACATACAGGCTTTTTTTCCTCACTGTATGACATGAAATCAGACTAAACATTTGAACATTGTCACCTGCTTGCACCTTGGTGTGGCATAACTATAAATTGATCTATCTCCACGGCGATAGGTCAATTATAGGATAATTGACCTATACCTGCCAATAACTTTAAGCAGGTATGTTTTTCAAGTAAAAAAAAATAAAATAAAATCTATGAAAACACTTGTACTAAGTTAAATCCAAGATAAATACACCTAATGTCACAAAGTGGAACATTCCAGGCAAAGCAATAACGTCTCCATGGAGACAAGCAGGCAGTTGGATCATCCACCATAAATGTTGCAAAATATCACTTGGCCCATTCCCGTCTGCCTTAAAACTGTGCTTACTGAGACAAAGACATTAAAGAGTGCGTTGTTTATGCTCTGTCTGTACAATCAAATGCAGGGAAGATTTAAACCTGGGCGTTTAATGAGACACTTCCAGACACAACAGCTGCAGCTCTTACGGCTCCGAGCGCGATCTGGAAAAGTTTGTCCGAGTGTCTATAGGCTCCAGGCTCCTCCCCGTCTCTGTGTTATAGCCCAGGGCAGAGTCTGTTTGGTGTAATTAGAACAGATTGGCTGCTTCCATGTTTGTTTTGTGATTGCTCAGATTAGAACAGGACCAGGGCCACAGCTGCATCTGCTTATCTCTGTCAGCACTTCATAATTCACAGATTCAGGCTTCATAAACATATATTTGTGCTTTAGTGCAGGGGTATAACACCAAATTCTGGGCCTTAGGTAAAAATCATTTTAGGGGGCCCGCTCTACATACTGTCTAATGAAAATACATATTACAGATTTTGTGAGGGTAAACAGTCCTCTTTACCCCTCCAGTGCGATACCCTGCTTCAGTGTATATGTATTATCAGAGGAAACCTGCTGTTACTTAAAGCCACAGTAAGGAAGGCCAATAAAAAGACTACAATAAAAGCTTTTTTTCATGTTGGTTGTGTTTATTTCACTGAAAAATATATGTCCTTAATGTGAGCAGTAGTGGATGAAGTACTCAGTTTGTAAAAGTACAGACACAGAAGTTACTCAAGTAAAAGTATCACATGAAAAAAATCTGCTTAAGTTAAGGTTTTTAAGTACTCATTTAAAAATGTACTGTTCAAGTAAATAGTAAAAACATTTCAGACAAATGTTAATTTGTTTAAATGTAAATGTAGTAGTATTGATTCAAAATTATGCATATTTTGGTCAACAGTAACAATACAAATACATTTTACTTATATATGTTGTATATTTATTTTTGTTTTCTCAAAGCCAAAGGTTGAACTCAAAACCTTTAGTCAGGATGTTTCCACAAACATGGTAAAAATAACCCCTCAAATCATATGAAAAGTACTTTTTGCTTTTTAGTTCAGTTTAAAAAATGTAGTGGAGCAGAAAGTACAGATGCCTGCTCTAAATGTAGTGAAGTAAAAGTCTCCACTGTAAAATTTACTTAAGTAAAGTACAGACACCTAAAAATTCTACGTAAGTACAGTACTTTACTACTTTTACTTTGTTACCTTCCACCACTGACTGTGAGCGAGCTTGCATTTCCACAAACCTGACTATTACTTGCCATGAGTAGGGTGTCCAGTTGTTTTAATGGAAATGTTCCTTTGGCTATAATATTTCACAATATGGCATAAAATTTACCCATCTATGTGTACAACGTAACTTTTTAGTAGAGGGTCTGCGACCTTCTTGTCTCCACGGGGATGTCATAACTTTGCCTGGAATGTTCCTATGGCATTAGTTTTTCTCCTCTTCTTCCTGGTATTAAATCCCAGGGAGAAAAGGACTGGGTTTCAGTCCAGTCTTAAACTGTGTTGAATACTGAGAAGATCTGACAGGCAGAGGGCATCCATAGTCCAGTTCCATAGTCTGGGTGCTGCCACAGAAAAGGCTCTGTCACATCTGGTCTTGAGCCTGACTCTGGGCACAGCAGCAGGAGCTCTACAGCTGACCTCAGGACTCTGGAGCAATCGATAACATTTTGTGGAACATTCCAGACAAAGCAATTGCATCTCCATGAAGACAAGCAGGACCCACTACCACAAAAGTGCTCCTTTAAATTATGACCAAGAAATGAATTATGCATCCATTTTGTGAAGATATTACATTAGTCTGAGCACTTAGCATTTACCTTTACAGAAGTAAATGGATCTATTTGTCCATTATCATTGGGCTGCATTGAGCCCAGTTGTAAAGAGCCTTTATAAAGGTTTGAATGAAGAGAGCTGGATTTAAAATGGGGAAAAAAGCCATTGACGTGTTGAGAGATAATCATTGTGTTCATCCATAGAATGACATGTATTAGTTTTTGGACAGATGGCTCTCACACTGTATGAGTCACATGGATAATACTGATTCACCTTGTTCTATAGACTCCAGTGCCCATTCATGACAGTTCCTTAAAGGCCTTGTGCCAAAGTTTTTCCCATGTATGTGAACAAATATGCCCAGTACATATATATTGTATAAGCAGCACTTGAGGTCAAAACAAGTCTTCTGTGTACCGTCTGCGTCCAATTAAAAAGCATTTTATTGTGCGATAATCAGGAAGTGCGTGTTAGCATGTGCAAAACTCCGCTCTCTGAAAGTTGGAAAAAGCGCTTATGAACTCATCCCTGTGAATAATTAGGATCAGAATGCATAAGGTAAGCGAGGAATAACTTCGGAGCACTGCAAACGATTTAAAATGAACTAGCTCTGTTTTCACATCAATATGTCCTGTGTGGAGGAAGAGACTGAATGCTCCTCTTGTATTGTGTTTCTGATTAGACATTAATGAAGCCGGAGAAGCAGAGAAACAGTTTGATTTGATCCACTATGACTCACAGGTCTGTACAGTGCTGTGTGCAGAGGTGTGGGAGTATAACATGGAGTCTCATATAATGATGTTTACACAGACAAATATCCCATGTTTTTTTGCTCAATCACTTCACTTGTTCAGCAGAGTCAGGCAGTGCTGTTCAGGGATACATATCAAATTACCTCTCTTTTCACAGAAACACGACAAACATGATTTCAAATACGTCATTTATATTCATTATGTTCTTTGGCTTGTTCTGTTTCTGCTCGTTAGAGGCAAGAGGTCATCACGTATTGTCATATCTTTTCCGGACTCTCTCAGGCTATCCTTCACGAAGATTAGATTTTAGATTTTGTGGTCTGTGTTCATGTCCAAAATATCTCATGTTACAAACCGTTCCTAGGGTAGAAAGGAAGTAACATGACTCTGGTTGTAAAATAGGTAAATAATAACCGTTTTTTTTAAATTATGAGGTAAATGAGAGTGTCACAATAGCCGTAAACTTAGAATTCCACATAAAACAAAAATAACAAAAGAAGGCTCAACAGGTTCAAAATTGGCGCAAGGTAAAACACAAAACTGGTACAAGGTAAAACACAAAAGGTCAAAACTATGGTGTCGTTTGGCTATCTTTAAGTTGAAGCGTGTATACAGAAATCGTAGGGCACAGTATCTAAAAGTGAGCGGTGAAAATGTGAAAGCGAAGCGTGCATGTCTTTTTTTCTTCAACAAGCGCCCGCTACGTTTTTTTTTTTTGTTTTTTTTTTCCTTCAGCAGAAATACGTCATCAAACAAGACTTGAACAGACAGTCACAGATTTAGAGAGGCTGAGATCTCTCCTTCACTGTGGTTCTCAATGTGGTTCCCTTTTCACAATGGGTTTTTTAAGTTTTTCCTGGCCGAGGAGGAGGGTCTAAGGATGTTCTGGGACCGTTCTCCATTTTCTTGTTTTGTTGATTAATTTGCTTGTCTGTTTCTCTTTCATTGTTGATGTTCTAACTTTCTGTTGGTTAAATCAATTCTCATGTTCAGCCCTAAGAGACGACTGCTGTTGTGATTTTGGGCTTTACAAAAATAAATTGAATTAAAATTGAATTGAGTCGATTTGGACAGTCATGGACAACCCAAGCCTAAGTTTATTCTTTATCGCAGAATTTGTAACTTTACAATTTGTACAATTTAATATCAGCGTACAAATCTGAACTAAAAAAAACATCAGCCATCTCGTGTTTTGAGATGAAATTATGAACAAGATACAAAATTATCATGAAATTATGTGATATGTAAAATGTGGAACTACAGTAGAGGATCTATCCACTTTTACACGTTTGTATGGTGCGATAAAGGCTATGATACTGATGATACTGACTCCAAATGACGCCATACAAAACAAAACAATCTCAAAACTAACTCAAAGTACTATAGGTTTCTCAATTTTACAGGATTTCAAGTTCAACGGTATCACAAGTCACAAGTGGCACGCGGTTCAGTCAGAAATCCAACACCTATGAGTGGCAGGGGGCAGGTCCTTTTAAGGTGTGGCTGTCACAGGTGGAAAACCAGCTTGAAACGACTACACCAATGGCAGGAGAAGTCTGCGGTTTCAAAGCTTCCATATAGAGAGATCAGCATCAGGGACAACAGACATATGCCCGTAGGAGGAGCTGGAGGCCAAGTGCCGTAACATCTCACATAAAACGCCCCTCTGATGTACTACAGGCTTGTATTGAATCAAAAGAACTGAATGAACATCAGCTCTGCTCCTGTCTTTACTCCAGTGTCTTTGCTCCAGTATAGTAGTGAATCTTGAACACCCAAAGGAACCCCACCCAGACACGGAAAGAACATGCAAAACCCTGTGTGTTTAGGGTAAATGAGCCAGACAAAACCGTTCTGAACCCAGTCCCAAAATTATCTCTTCTAAAGCCGCGCTGCATAACTTTTGGTGGAGGGTATGCCATCTGCTTCGTAATATCCAACAATATGGCATTAAAGTTGTCTGTCTAACCTTTTTTGTGTTCTAAAACAGGGGCCTCCAACATTTTTTACACCATGGACCAGAATAATGTAGGTTTTCTTTTCAGGGACTGACCTTCTACGTGTGGCAGATAAATATGGCAAAAATAAGTTAAGTGCATAAAAAATAGAACTCCTCCATACCGCTGAATCAGTGGGAGCCCTGTGCTTGTTTCTTTGCAATGAGGTGTTCTCATGAGGAGTGATGGGAGACAATGACAGCCACAGAGTGTTTCTTACGTCCAGTCGGCTCCGTAATTTTGTCTTGATTGCTGTCACTGCAGAAAAGCCCGCTTCACACAGATAGGATGTTGGAAATGTTAGTAAGGTTTTCAAATCTCAGGATATTCTGGCTTAATTTTCATCCAGAGCATCAGCAGAAGTGTTGTCTCAAACATACAGTACGTTTAAGAACACCGTCATTTGCAATCTCCAACAGCTGATCCTCTTGTTACACAGAAATGCTCGATTTGCCCAGTTTACTCACAGATGGGTCGTGGATCCATTCATGCACAGTTCGTGGGTCCTTTTTTCATTTTATATCTATGGACAAGCTTATTAACGTATCATGAGGAACAGGCAAAAGTTACGTCGGTGAAGATGCCGTTGCTGATAAATTATTTACTGTTTTTGTGGTAAGTGTGTAACGGACCGGTACTGATCCCCGGCCTGGTGGTTGGGGACCACTGTTCTAAAATATCTTGAAAACTATATTATGACTGCGCTCACCTCTCCACAAATCTGACCTATAATTTGGCTTGGTGGCAGCACTATTTCGTGTTTGTGGAGGTCAAAAAGTTTAATGCTGAAAACCATCAGTTATTGTGGTCATGAACAGAGAGCTGCAAATGGAACTGTGCTTTTGGGATAAATCAAGTTGTTGATTGATTGATTTAAAGTTATCTGGAATATTCCATAGTAATGCATTAAACTAAACAATATGCATTTAATAAAAAGTGTGACACCCCATACCTAAGTTGCGGGTCAAGAATCTATGTATTTTTAAACAATACAAATATCTGTATGAATAAATGCAAGATAGATAGTTTAATGCCATACTGTGACACATTCCAGCCAAAGCAGTAACATCTCCATGGAGACAAGCTGGTCTTGTACCATCCATTAGAGAACGTTGTATAGTGTAGATTTAAATAGTTCACGACAATGTAACACTATATTGGTACCTCTTTGATGTATTTCCAAAACTTTAATCAGGAACGTCAGTCATGATTTCCGGAGTCATTTCCCAGAGAAGTTCTTTAGTTCTTTATTTGCTGCGTTGTTTTGTCAAAAAGCTGAAAGTTCCTCTCAGTGTGGTGCCTCTGTGAGCGCCTTCAAAGATGAGACAGACGAAATGGCTCCATTTACAAAAACAACACAAGGTGATGGAAAAACAAAGAGCTGTGATCTCTGTCACATTTACATTGTTCTTTCAAAACTCCAAAATATCTTATTTATCACAGGTGAACAGTGCTTTCAGTCTTATGCTACTTGGCTCATTAATTACACAAAATGCAACTATAAAAAAAAAATAAAAATTAAAAATCTCCTCTACACAAAAGAAAATCTGCAAATCTTTAGGCTAGAAATTATAAATTCTGTGCACAGGATAATCAATGTCATTAATCTACTTCTTTATGGACTTTATTCCGGAAATGGTGGACTAATTACACATTGAAACAAAACAATAAAAACAATAAAAACAATGCAACAGTAGACTTGATTCATGTTGCTAGTTTCCTATTTTAAGCATTATGCACCTGTGCTGTAGAGTCAAGTATCGTTCATTACCACATTGATGCGCTCGGCAAATCAAACCTAAATTTGACTTGCTTTCCTATCCATACACATTTCATAGACAATGCTGCAAAAAGGAAAACATTTTAAAGCCACAATGTGTAACTTTTTGCCTAAAATTGTCAAAAGCGTGTTCTTTTGTTTTAACTTAGAAACTTAGAAAAACATATGTCATTCCTGTGAGTGGGCTTGCGTCTCCACAAACCTGACTCTTATTTGACCTGGAAATGTGCTACCTCCATGAATGGTGTTCCTTTGGCTATACTCTTCTGCAGTATGGAATAAAACTTTCTCCATGGAAACCGTTCCAAAGTTTGATTTTAACTTTCTATTGTCATGGAATCGTACAGGTGATGTGCTACCTCCAGAAAGTTACGCACTGTACCTTAAAAAGTATAATAAAAGCTTCCAATGTAGCTAACCCATTTAGTGTGAGCCCCCATTACCATTATTTATTGTTAAGATAAAATTTACTCACTTTTGACTTATGTTTGCCCTCTGCTATCAAGGCCCGGAACATTCATCAAGATCTAGAGATACAGACTCCGACCAAGCGGAAATTAAACTTGTGTGTGTGTTTTTGTGCTTTTCTTTGGACAGACTTGGACATGCTCTCTCGTATCTCTCTGTGGGACAGTGGTAGGTCCTGCAGTAGTGTCACAGGTGTCTAAACAGAGCCGAACAGAGACGGGACAAAAGGCCAAATGAGCCTCAGGAGAGACATGTCAGAGTAACCTGCTCCTCAACTCCAACTGCACAAGACCCAAGGACGCAAGGAGAGTCAACAAGTTTACTCTGAACTAAGTTACAGACACTTTCACAAACGCCACATCAAAATACGGAAAGCACAAACTGAATGGTGACATGGTGGCTGAGTGGCTAGCACAGTGCCTTACAGCTAAAAGGTTATGGGTTCAACTTCTGAGTTTGCACAGAGTTTGCGTGTTCTCCCCCATCAACCCAAAACATGCACCAGAGGTCAAATCTTCCAGCTAAGTTAGTCCTGCCTAAGACTAGCTCAAGATCTGGCCATGGATCTCAGTGCTCCTGACAGGTTGCCTCGGAGGCATTAAAGGATGGAATGCTTTTACTTTACTTTGATGATGGACAAACTCAACTCTGATAAAACTGCACTTACAAGTTTGTTTTTACAGATTATAGGCTTAAAACACACCTTTACCAGGCCCTTGAAAATGATTTTGTACAAAAAAGGCTGCTTATGTTTTTTTGACATCTCAAAGTAAAACTTGTTTGAGTAAAGTGGCCTCTTGTTAGCATGCAGCCAAACCTTCAGTGGGGCCTGTACTCTATCTCTGATCAGCCTGATGCCACTGGATCCCTGTAGGACACCCTGATGGTAGATTACTGCAATGGCCTTGTTACAATAATTGGACCACTCCTATCTGGACTTTTGTTTTGTACATCTTGTCTCATTCTGCTGTTTGTCAGTGCACTTTGTCTGGAACAGGTCAATGATAAATTCATTGACCTGTTTAATGATTGCTACCTGTGATGTAACCTTGCACAGCAAGATGGATTCTCGCAATATTTGTGAGTTCACAAATTCACAAAAATCCATCTTGGCATGCTCCCATTGGTGCGGTAAGTTTCAGTTGGCTGGAAGCTGGACCAATCACATAGTGGCATTGATGTTTGGGTGGACCCAAAGGCAAAACGCCCAAACAAACCAAAACAAATGGTTGAGACAGACATACTTCAGCCTATTTTAGCAAAAATGCTTGTGAAAAATTTGAAGAGGAGAGTCCTTTTGTAAACAGGGAACATGACTGTACTTTTACCTCAACGGCATTAACTAAAAATTGACTTTTGGGCTTGTTCCACTGTTGTGACACTTTGACCAGATTCAAATAATCATCATGGCATTACATGTTTCCCGATCACGTTCAGTGAGAACTGTTCCAGACTGATAAATATGAACTCAATTCAGAGTGCTACACATACATGCAATATGCAATGACCTGAAACATTGAAAGGGCCTGTAGCCTTTTAATTATTATCTTTTTCTTTTGAAGTATTTGCAAAAAAAAATACAGTTATATTGTAACGGCAGATCTTATATTATATAAAAAAGTCTGCTATGCACTGTCTGTATCTAATTATAGCCTTTTGGCTACATTATACAAATATGTTGTCTGGATTTGCATTGCTAGTGAGCCAGTCTGTCATAAGCAAGAAATGACCATAGTTCAGCACTCTGAACCCCTCACCTGGCCAAGAGAACGTAGATCAGTGTTTGTCTGTGGTACGTGAGCTCCTTCAGGTGGTACTTGGACAGCTCTTCAGTTTGTGTGGTTGCCTGATTTAGAGTAAACTGTATTCACTTTTCTATCCTCCTTTGAATCATTTCTTGTTTAGTACTACAGTAGAAATGATGTAGTCCACTTTTAGACCTGGTTTACCCCAGATTAGACCTGGAAGAGCCCTGGTTTATACTTGATTTAGATGTAGTGCTACTCAGAAAGCCAAATCTTTCCTTTGGCGGTGTGAAAAGCTTCAGAGCCACTGAAGAGCCACTGACCTAGCTGGAGGGTTACTTTGCTTTTGCCCCAGCTCTTCTTCAATGAGCAAAGAAAAAATAAACTTTACTCAATTCATACCGCAGCCTTCCTGTCGAATAACTTTTTAAGACTTGATAAAGCTGTAAATATTCTCAATCTTCAGATAATTGCGTTGGGTAACTCAATGAAATGTACAGAAGGTCACGGTGAATAGTCTTATAAGAGGTCCACTTTTACACCACAGCTTTCACTATGTCTTTGTGTCAGCGTTACATCACAGGCACTTGGAGATTAAACTACAAAGAGATCTGTACAATATGTCGTAATAGGTGAAACACTGGACAATACAGGGATTGTATATGGTGTTTCCAAGAGAGGTGGGATTATATAATGGTTTATGGTCTATTCAAATACATCTAAGTAAACTGGGGATTTATATAAGACAAAACTGTGAAATGGATTTGTACAAAAAGGCTCAGGGTTCGTGTTGTACCTGATGATGTAATCTCACATCTCAGAGTGTGAAGTACCATTTTTAATTAGAGATCACCGATATTATTGAGCTGATATGCAAGGTCGATTTTTGTTATTTTCCCCAAAGTAACTCATCTGAATGTAGTACAATTGTTTTACTACAGACTGGATAAGAGCGCAGTGTAGCTGAGTGGTGGAATATAGTAAAATACTGTACTTAAGTAGAAGTTTTTAGGTAGGTTATATACTTTACTTAAATAAATTTTTATAGTGGGTACTTTTACTTTTACTCCACTATATTTACATCTGTACGTACTACTCCACTGCATTTTGAACAGGACTGAAAAGTAAAAGTATTTTATTATTATTGTCTGTGACCTGCTGAAATGACAGAGGGTTTATTTTTTACACCTTCATAATTTGAGCAAACAAAAATATACAAATACAAACAGCTAGAAAAAACAACAACAAAGATTCAAGTGTTTCTAATGAACAAAATTCAGCAAAGATCTTTGTCAAAATCGATACAGCTTTATTAGATCTCAGAATCTGTATGAAATACTTTTACTCTTTAAGTATATTTTTACAGGTACTTTAATCCATCCATCCATCCATTTTCTTCCGCTTATCCGGGGCTGGGTCGCGGGGGCAGCAGTCTAAGCAGGGACTCCCAGACTTCCCTCACCCCGGACACGTCCTCTAGCTCCTCCGTGTTTCCAGGCCAGCCGAGAGACATAGTCCCTCCAGCGTGTCCTGGGTCTTCCCCGGGGCCCCCTCCCGGTGGGACATGCCCAGAACACCTCCCTAGGGAGGCGTCCAGGAGGCATCCTAAGCAGATGCCCAAGCCACCTCAACTGGTTCCTCTCGACGTGTAGGAGCAGCGGCTCTACTCCGAGCTCCTCCTGTGTGACCGAGCTCCTCACCCTATCTCTAAGGGTGCGCCCGGCCACCCTGCGAAGGAAACCCATTTCGGCCGCTTGTATCCGCGACCTTGTCCTTTCGGTCATTACCCAGAGCTCATGACCATAGGTGAGGGTAGGAACATCGATTGACCGGTAAATCGAGAGCTTTGCCTTTGGGCTCAGCTCCTTCTTCACCACAACGGACCGATACAGCGACCGCATCACTGCAGACGCTGCACCGATCCGCCTGTCAATCTCACGCTCCATCCTTCCCTCACTCGTGAACAAGACCCCAAGATACTTGAACTCTTCCACTTGAGGCAGAGACTCACCACCCACCCGGAGAGGGCAAACCACCTTTTTCCAGTCGAGAACCATGGCCTCGGATTTGGAAGAGATGATTCTCATCCCAGCCGCTTCACACTCAACTGCAAACTGCCCCAGTGCCTGCTGCAGGTCCTGGCTCGAAGAAGCCATCAGGACAACATCATCTGCAAACAGCAGAGATGAAATCCTGTGGTTCCCAAACCAGACCCCCTCCGGCCCCTGGCTGCGCCTAGAAATTCTGTCCGTAAATATAATGAACAGAACCGGTGACAAAGGGCAGCCCTGCCGGAGTCCAACATGCACCAGGAACAGGTCTGACTTACTGCCGGCAATGCGAACACAGCTCCTGCTCCGGTCATACAGGGACCGGACAGCCCTTAGCAAAGAGCCCCGGACCCCATACTCCCAGAGCACCCCCCAAAGGACACCACGAGGGACACGGTCGAATGCCTTCTCCAGATCCACAAAACATATGTGGACTTGTTGGGCATACTCCCATGAACCCTCAAGGACCCGATGGAGAGTATAGAACTGGTCCAGTGTTCCGCGACCAGGACGAAAACCACACTGCTCCTCTTGAATCCGAGTACCCCTCCAGTACCCTGGAATAGACCTTACCGGGAAGGCTGAGGAGTGTGATTCCCCTGTAATTGGAACACACCCTCCGGTCCCCCTTCTTATACAGAGGGACCACCACCCCGGTCTGCCATTCCACAGGTACTGTCCCCGACCGCCATGCAATGTTTCAGAGACGTGTCAGCTAAGATAGTCCCACAACATCCAGAGACTTGAGGTACTCAGGACGGATCTCGTCCACCCCCGGAGCCTTGCCACCAAGGAGCTTGCCAACCACCTCAGTGACTTCAGCCAGGGTGATGGACGAGTCCGCCTCCGGGTCCCCAGTTTCTGCTTCCGCCTCGGAAGACGTGACACTGGGATTGAGGAGATCCTCAAAGTATTCCTTCCACTGCCAGACAACATCCCCAGTCGAGGTCAGCAGCTCTCCACCCGCACTGTAAACAGTGTTGGTGAAGCACTGCTTCCCCCTCCTGAGGTGTCGGACGGTTTGCCAGAATCTCTTTGAGGCCGTCCGATAGTCCTCCTCCATGGCCTCCCCGAACTCCTCCCAACCCCGAGTTTTTGCCTCTGTAACTGCCCGAGCCGCGGCACGCTTGGCCCGCCGGTACTCATCAGCTGCCTCAGGAGTCCCATGAGCCAACAAGGCTCGATAGGACTCCTTCTTCAGCTTGACGGCATCCCTTACTTTCGGTGTCCACCACCGGGTTTGGGGATTGCTGCCGCGACAAGCACCGCAAATCTTACGACCACAACTACGAGCAGCCGCATCGACAATAGAGGTGGAGAACATGGCCCACTCGGAGTCCATGTCTCCAATCTCCCCCGGGATCAAGGAGAAGCTCTCCCGGAGGTGGGAGTTGAAGACCCCTCTGACAGAGGGCTCCGCCAGACGTTCCCAGCAGACCCTCACGATGCGCTTGGGCCTGCCAGGTCTGTCCGGCTTCCTCCTTCGCCAGCGTATCCAACTCACCACCAGGTGGTGATCAGTTGATAGCTCAGCCCCTCTCTTCACCCGAGTGTCCAAGACACGTGGTCGGAGATCAGATGATGACAACAACAAAGTCGATCATCGACCTCCGACCTAGAGTGTCCTGGTGCCACGTGCACCGATGGACACCCTTGTGCTCAAACATGGTGTTTGTTATGGACAAACTGTGACTAGCACAGAAGTCCAATAACATAACACCACTCGGGTTCAGATCGGGGAGACTCTCTTCTATTGGCATCACTGGCACAGCCCTCACCTGGTTTCACTCCTATCTTTCTAACCGCACTCAGTTTATTCAGCTCAAATCTTTCACTTCTCATCCAGTCTCTATCTCCACAGGGGTTCCTCAGGGTTCTGTCCTCTGTCCCCTCCTATTCATCATCAATCTCCTCCCCCTTGGTCACATTTTCCAGAAACACCACATCCACTTCCACTGCTATGCGGATGACACCCAGTTCTACCTCTCTGGCAAACCAAACTCATCACTCCCACCATCAACCCTTATCTGTATCAATGAAGTCAAATCCTGGTTCACCTCCAATTTTCTCAAACTCAATAGCAATAAAACTGAACTTCTCCTTGTCGTCACCAAATCCACCCTAAACAAGATCAACAATTTCTCTATACCCATTGATGGCTCCTCCATCGCTCCTTCCCCTCAGGTTAAGAGTCTGGGTGTCATCCTCGATAGCACTCTCTCCTTCACTTCTCACATTAATAACATCACCCGCTCCGCCTATTTTCACCTACGCAACATTAATCGTCTCCGGCCCTCCCTCACACCACAGTCCACAGCCGTACTTGTACACAGCCTCATCACTTCTCGCCTGGATTACTGCAATTCTCTTCTCTTTGGTCTCCCACAAAAAAACACTCCATAAACAGCTGGTTCAGAATTCAGCAGTTCGCATCATCACACGCACCCCTTCCATCAACCACATCACACCCATCCTACAGCAACTTCACTGGCTCCCCATCTCACACCGCATCCAATATAAAATCCTGCTCCACACATTCAAAGCCATCCATAACCTTGCACCTCCATACCTCTCAGACCTCCTCCATATTGCCACACCTGCTCGCTCTCTCCGCTTCTCTTCCTCTCTCCATCTCTCTGTTCCCTCAGCCCGGCTTGTCACCATGGGGAGCAGGGCCTTCAGCCGCTCTGCTCCCCAGCTCTGGAACTCTCTCCCCCCTGACCTCCGCAACACTGACACACTCTCAGACTTCAAATCCAAACTCAAAACCCACTTGTTCAGACTGGCATATTCTTTAGAATCCACATCTGCCCTGTCCTTTTTCAATGTTTTTTTATCTGAATGCTTTTAATTGTACGTTCTTAAATGTTGATTTTAACTGTCTGTATATGTATATATTGTATTGTAAGGTGACCTTGAGTGCCCAGAAAGGCGCCCTATAAATAAAATGTATTATTATTATTATTATTATTATTATTATTATTATTATTATTATTATTATTATTATTATTATTATTATTATTATTCCCAATCACACCCCTCCAAGTGTCACTGTCATTACCCACATGGGCGTTGAAGTCCCCCAGGAGAACAACGGAGTCCCCGGTTGGTGCACTGTCTAGTACCCCTCCCAGGGACTCCAAGAAGGCCAGGTACTCCGCACTGCTGTTTGGCCCGTAGGCCGACACAACAGTGAGAGACCTGTTCCCGACCCAAAGGCGCAGGGACGCGACCCTCTCGTTTACCGGGGTGAACTCCAACACGTGGCGGCTGAGCTGTGGGGCAATGAGCAAGCCCACACCAGCTCGCCGCCGCTCCTCGCGGGCAACGCCAGAGAAATGGAGAGTCCAGCCCCTCTCAAGGAGTTGGGTTCCAGAGCCCAAGCTGTGCGTGGAGGTGAGGCTGACTATATCTAGCCGGTAACGCTCAACCTCCCGCACAAGCTCAGGTTCCTTCCCCCCCAGCGAGGTGACATTCCATGTCCCCAGAGCTAGTCTCCATGTCCGGAGATCCGGTCGTCGAGGTCCCCGCCTTCGACTGCCACCCAGATCTCTCAGCACCCGACCCTCATGGCTCCTCTCGCAGGTGGTGGGTCCACAGGAGGATGGCCCCACGTCGTTCCTTCGGGCTGGGCCCAGCTGGGCCCCGTGGGGAAAGGCCTGGCCACCAGGCGCTCGCTGCCGAGCACCCACCCCAGGCCTGGCTCCAGGGTGGGGCCCCGGTAACACCAGTCCGGGCGACATAACTGGCCTTGTTGTATTACTCTTCATGGGGGCTTCTGAACCGCTCTTAGTCAGACCCGTCTCCAAGGACCTGTTTGCCATGGGTGACCCTACCAGGGGCATGGAGCCCCCAACAACATAGCTCCCAGGATCATTCAGGTGCTCAAACCCCTCCACCACGTTAAGGTGGCGGTTCGGGGAGGGGTATATTTTTACAGGTACTTTAATACTTTTACATAAGTAGGTTTCTCGTGTGATACCTTTACTTGAGGTTTCAGTTTTTAGCTTAGTTTTCTTTTCTTTTTTTTCTCCAGTATCTGTACTTTTACTTAAGTAACAACATTAAGTACTTCTTCCACCAATGCTGTAGTTACATTTTATAGTACCCTCTTTTCAAGAGTACTCTCTTGAGACTAAAGTGTTCAAACAAAGCTTTATGCATATTCTTTAGACAGCTGGTTGGTTGGAGGTTTATGGCCGACATGATAAAAAGTGCAAATATTGGCCTAATATTGGTCTATCTCGATTTTTTATTTTTATTTAGTGAATTAATTTTAGCTACCCCCATCTGTGTTATATATTATTGGAATATAGAATTATGTGATGTCATCTGAAAATTAGATCATAAAATATATCATTCAAAGGGTAGGATTTCACCAAACAACATGAATGAAATAAATAAATAAAAATTCATATTCCCTGAAAGTATAACCGAAAACCCAAGTAAACAGTCGTGTCAGTTTCTGTCGCTCGTGTCACTTCAATCTCTGAAAATGGCAAACCTCCAGCTGCTTTGATTACTATTATTTTCTGACATTTAGTGATTTTAAATGTCACTGTTATTATCTCAATTAAAACATTTACAACAAAAAGGATGTTAGTGTCGAGCAAATTTTCACTATTTTCATTATTATTGTTTCATAAACCTAATGAGCATCAGAGCTAGCAGCCTGTATGACTGCGTAATACTTCTATACAATTTTTCATTCACTTTGCATGTGTTACATAATCTCCTCATTATTATTTATAGTATTATCATGATTACACCATATGAACACTTATGCTAACTGCTGTCCATTATTTTTGTATAAGCACACAGGTAGTCCGGCAACAGTTAAGTACTGTTCTATATCACTATGCTGGGAGCGTCACTGTAGCAACAGGTAAACATATGAGCTACATTTAGGAGCATAGACTAAGGGAGTGTGACGTCACCCATAGCGCTCGACTCCAGTCAAATGAAGCTCTTTGAGGCTAGCAAATACAGGAGTGAATTTAGAGCAGGGGTCTCAGACTCGCAGCCCGCGGGCCAATTGCGGCCCAGGGGCCCCGAGTTTGTGGCCCCAGCCTTAATATGAAAGTTTAATGTTCGTGCGGCCTGCGAGTTTGATATGTATGGCACTTTACAGTTTTGTGTGCGGAGCTGAACAAACCTACCAATCACGGTGGGGTATGACTCTCGGGGGCGGGACATCGGCCGGACTTGATGCAGAGAAACATTTCTCAATGAGTGAAAGTTACAGCTGTGTTGTCATGGAGTGTTTTCTTCCGTGCCTGACTGATGCCTTGTTTCTACACGCGAACATTAGTCCCAGCGCACAGCATTCACAGCACTTCAAAAAAAGTTTTTTTTAAGTTGCTGCCGAGCGGGACATTATACGTATATATACGTATAACTGTATACATATATTTATACACACACATGAATGGCACTTAGAGAGTTAATATAAGGTCTTTCTCTGTCTGACAAAATAAATCAAAGTGATGTGTACGCAGCAGGATAAAAGAAAAGTAAGGAGCTCAATGCAGTGTAATGCGTCTGCAGTCATGTACACACCCATCGTGTCGGTTTGTGGGTCACACCCACGGTGCGACCGTGTCCCAATTCTCCACATGCACAGTTCAAAGTGCTGTTTGAAGTACCCTGCCAACGAAGGGGACTCCTCCATGTACCCGCCTTTGTACTGAAATGGGACACGGAGCAAGCTTCAACCTCTGTCTGTGCGCTCACGTAACGTATCTTACGTGACGTCGCTGAAATAATTAGTTTTATTTTTAATAATTTATTATTTAATAGAAGAGTCAAGGTGTTGTTCTTGCAAATGTTTTTTCTGTTTAAATTGAACGAAGTAAGGAATTAATCTTATCATTTTTACATTCATAGTCTATAAACCAGAGAACACAGATTAGTACATAAAGTGGGATATTACATAACGGTTCTGTACTTGGGCCAGGTTTAATTTGATCTGTGGCTAAATCACTTTAATACCAGTAGAAGGCACTTTTTACCTTCTATGCTTTCTATACCTGAGTGTGCCAGAGCTGCACAGGTTTTTAATCGTTCAACACACAGCCTGTATCTTTATTCATACATATCAAACGGGGGCCGCACGAACATTAACTTTCATATTAAGGCAGAGGCCACAAACTCGGGGGCCCCCGGGCCGCAAGTGGCCCGCAGGCCGCGAGTCTGAGACCCTTGAGCTAAACTAATAATAATAATAATGGCTTACACTTGTAATGTGCTTTACAGGCTTGTCAAAACCTCTCAATGTGCTACACTGTAGTCATTATTCATTCATTTCCACACTTGGTGATGCTAAGCTACTATTGTAGCCACAGCTGCCCTGAGGAAGACTGAGGCTGCCATTCTGCCATCATTCGTGCACACATCACGTTCATACTAGGCAATGTGGGTGAAGTGTCTTGCCTAAGGACACAACGACAGAACTTGGTCCGAGCGGGACTCGACCTTCGGGTTGGGAGACCAACACTCTAACCTCTGAGCCACTGTTGCGTTGAAAGTTGAGAGTGAGTGGTTGTTAGAGTGGTCACGTGGTGCGACATGAACAAGCCGAACTGTCATGAATGAACTGCAGGTTGAGAACATGGTTCAGAAGTGCACTGGAAGCATAAACATTATAATTTAAAATGTATTATTTATTTATTATTCCCGTGCCTCCTTCACAGCCGCTCCGCTCACTCTCATCGGGTAGCTCAACTACGGATGGACCATGGGCAAGGCAGGACCGGCTGTACCTAAAAGCTAAACTAGCGACATGCACCATTGAGCACGGCCCACTGACTTCAATGGGCTGCCATGTTTAGGCCCCGGGGCTTGATTTACTATGTGTATGGTTTGGAGGTATTAGCTTCAACTAAAACAGAAATAACTAATACTTTCAACACCCATAGACAGCCAAAAGGTTGTCAGATTTTAAAGGGAATTATTTTTTGTTTGTGGGAGCATGGTATAAGCGGATTAAACAACGACAAGCAGTGCGTTACATGGGGCTACAGTGGCACAGTGGCTAAGACTTCATCACTAACTGGAGGGCTGCTGGTTCACTTGAGTTTTTGCAAGACACTTTCCCCACCTGCTTTATGATTAATGGTGTATGTGCCTGTATATGCAAGTGAGGGCATTAGAAGAAAAATAATAAACATATTTGGCGTTAGAGGGACAGCCAGGCCTAAACCAGGTCTATACCTAGACTATGACTATGACTATGCCACTGCTGTATGTCTCAGTATTAAATTAATTAACTTTCAAAGTCATTCTGCCAACTTTATTAAATTAAACTGTCTAATGATCACAATTATACGACACAAATTGGCCAGATAAAAACCAATGTACATAGAATTTGGCTTCTTTAAAGTATAGGTTGGATTTAAATTACAATTTTGCTTTGTTCTTTTTTTTCTACCTAAAAAGACAAATAATAAAAGAAAGCCTGAAAAAAGTATTATATAACTTGATGAGCAGTTCATTAAATTAGTCGACTACATTTCAGTACATTTTCTCTGTTTGGAGCTAAGTTAAAGTTTAAGAACATTACGTCTCTGAGAATCTCTTCTGAAAACACAAACAGCTGTGTTGAAGTAATGAGGGAAAAGCACATCTCAGTCTTGTTATGTCTGACACTGTGGCTCGCTGACCCCAGTCTACTGCTCTGTGTGACTAACAACATGACTCACTTATACTGTACTGGTTAGACTACTCATTTCACTGGAACATCAGTAACAACCCTTTTTTTTTGTAAATTCCACTAATTTCTTGTTTGCTTGATTTTTGGCAAGGCAAGGCAAGTTTAGCACAGTTTGTACACGAGGTAATTCAAAGTACTTTACAGAATAAGAAAGACATTAAAATCACAATACAACAAATCAAAACATAAATAATCACACATAATCAACATAAGATTAACATTAAAGGAGAAAAGTGCAGAATAAAAGCCTTTCGGTCATATGCACAGCTAAAAAAGAATTGTTTTCAAAGTAGAGTAGTAAAGAGGCCTGTCTCACATCTTCAGGAAGATTGTTCCAGGTTTTAGCTGCATAAAAGTGAAACACTGATTCCCAATGTTTACTCCTGTTTTTTAGCTCTGTAAACTTGACATATTAATCTTTTGACTCCAAGTTATAGAGTGCATATATACATGGACATTGGCTGCCTCATTCCAAATAGGAAGTGAGCATGGGCGCACTTCCAACTCCATCGACTCCATTTCACTTTACATTGAAAAATCGTCACCCCTGTCTCTGTAACTGCTGCAGCGAACCTCGTCACTTTGGTCTTAAAATGTTCATATTAACCCGCTCTACATGATCATGGTATCCTATTGTCTACGTAAATCAAGATATGAACATTAATAACAGACAAGTCATGTGCCTTTTTTCCCCGAGGTCGCTCCTGCTAGCATTAGCAACAGGGTCAACTGACAGCGTTGCTAAGCACCCGCTCCCTGCTAAACCAGTGGCGCGGGCAGGAGGGGGAGTTAGCTTCAACAGCCTCGCTCCGGAGTAGCTATGATACTCCCGATTGGAATTTCAAATGTGGAACTTGACTCCAAATTCGCCCCGATAGCCGCTAGCCTCGATGAGCTTCAGTTGACTGGAGCCGAACGCTATGGATGGTGTCACACTCACTTAGTTCACGTCTTTATTCGGTCTATGGTTCAAGTCTTTTCTACTGAAACAGAAAAGATAGGCCCTGTAATTAGTTAGTTATTTACATAGATTTTAACCATAAACCAGGTGAACAAATCTGCAATCTGACAGTTAAACAATAAATTCTACTATGGAATTCTGACCTCCATCTTAGTTTTAGAGCGTACTCACAATGTTTTTGTTCTTCATACAGCTTTTAATGCCCGTATACTGAAATCGCATGTGCATGTGCATGAGCCACTGTGCCGTGCTTTGGCCCCGCCCCGTACCTCTCTCTAAGTGTGAGATGTGAGTGCACCCTTAAACTACAACCATTTTAGAATACGGTGATGCCATGCGAAAGTACCCTATGGCAGTATTTTCTGTAGCATAAATCACACTTCAGATTTGTCACAGTGACCGACCTGCTCCTCACACAATCCCTGCACATCCTCAAAGCAGCTTTCTTTCTTTAGCGCCACACTTTTTACAAATGTCAGCAGCACACAAGCCGTACGGTGCAGAGGGATGGGGTGGAGGAGTCCGTGTAGAGTTTCACTAATAAATGTCAGATATATAAGAATGCAGCGTTTCTCTCTGCAGCCACACGGGGGGAGGTGGAGCGTGGGGGAGAGGTGAGGGGGGAGGAACGGTGATAACAAGGAAAGAGCAGAGAGAGTGACAGGTTTCAGCATTCACACTGCACAAATGGAAAATCTAAAGTGACTTGGATTTGAAAATATTGTTGAGAGGAAAATTTTGTTGCAGTGAGATCCTGGGTTTGATTCCCAGACCTGATTTCTATTTCTTTCTATTTCTTTTCTTGAGGCAGTTAACAATCAAATAGCAATGAATGTTAATGAATGTTCCACGAAGAAATACAAACAGAATACCCACAGATCATTATATCGGTGACATTTTAAATCACACTATTGATTTAAAACAGCTTTTTAAAGACACAGGTCCGCTGATTTCTTTGTTGGAAAATTACAGAGCCCGGTGACATATTAGGAGCCTGCCTGCCTCTTTAGGATACATCGCAGTAAACATCATCAAAATAAAGAGCCGTGTAGTTGACGACACTTCCTATGGATAACTGTAGATCAAGCTGGCAAGCAGTGGATTTTTTTTTTTTTTTTTTTTTTAGAAATTTGTGCCAAAATGACTATGTGACGCAGCCAAATCCTACGCGTATGCCTCAGAAAATAAAATTGGAGAAGAAAGACAGTACAGAGTAGTGGGTGTTTACAGTGCTAACGAGGGTAGATCAGAGCAATGACGGGGGTGCATCACTCTAAATACAACTGCGAGAGGGTAAATGAGAAACAGCTATAACATGGTGCACACATCTCCTTAAATGAAATACATGAATTAAGTCACTGGTTCATGTTTATACAATTCTGAAATGGGATTACAGTTGTCCCTTGCTATATTGCGGTTCACCTTTCACGGTCTCGCAGATTTTTTGTGTGTAATTTTGCATGTTTTTTTTTTACAGCATATGACCGTGCATTGTTGTCTGCTTCCTGGTTGGCTAAGGGACTGTCAATCACTCTCCTCCGTGCCGTGTCTCCTGTACAGTACAGAATGTATTTAGCCAAATTTACATGAAAGTTCGATCGACAATACAGCAGAGTGGCGCCAGGACGAAGAGGAGCAGTCAGAGGAACTGTGAAATACACGTGAGTCACTATTATTTAATTAAACAAAAGAAAATGTTAATGCAGGGGATTTTTAGAACATAACCCCCGCAATAAACGAGGGACCACTGTACTTTTTTTTTTCTTTTTAGGTTTTATTATTTAATTGTTATAGTGACGTTTAACTCTAGAAATATTTTTTGTTGTTGCAATATTGACTGTGAAATAAAACTTGTTGAAACAAAAACAAGCCCACTTGGTCATTACTCAGTCCCATGCTTCCTGTTGTCCGGTCAGCGCTGAGGGACAAGAGGTCGAGCTCAAGATGGCCGTCTTGTTTTATATTAATAAGAAGTCTGTTATTAAAGTTCATTATTGTCCGGATACATTCAGATGGGAGCAAGGACAGGTGCACAGTTCTCAGTCTGAGCTCTCGATGAGGAGCAATGAGCTGTTTCCTGAATATAAACCTTGGGATGACTGCAGTCCTGACAGACACAGAGTCATTTAAGGTGCATACCACAGGTTAGACTGCTCATTTTACCATCAATATATTTAAGATTTTCCTAATTATGGAATTATTATTATCTTGTAAAAGTTTATAATGTATACTGGCAGCAGATCTGATACGTAGAGGTAATTCTGTTAAGGAGCAACTATAATGTTGATTTTGTTCACCTTGGGATTTGTGTTTCACATTTTACAACTTAAAATAGTGTCTACAATTGGAAAATATACTTTAGAAACTACACCTCCATTTCCAATGCAGTATTTAGGGGTTGGAGCTCCATCTGCTGTCTGCAACGGGAATGAACAAGAAAATACACAAATGACGTCCTTATCCCCCTGAATTATAGACTTTATAAAGAAGTGGATGAAGTGAGTGTGACGTCACTCAAAGGCAAACTAAGGCTACATCCAGGCAGACTTCGCGCCCTTCTATATCCCATCATGCACCGCGCATCACTTCTTCTACGGGAGAGTCCGCAGCTGCTACGGAATACAATTTTAAATGTAAGTACTGGTTTACCTCACCTACAACAGTGCTACATGAAACTGTTGAATTCTGAATTAAAAGCAGCCGTCACGGTTCCTGGCCAACGTAACATAAGCGAACAGAAAGCGGGCGATGTATGCTCCGTGGCATAGGCCTGTCCCATTTCGGCACGGCATTTGCCCACGGAGGCTACACGGAGTTCCATATTTGGAATTCCAGCCATGAGTATCATAGCAACCAAAGTGCCAATCAATAGCCAGACTGTTGAATGTAACGCGCACGCCGCTTCAGCAAGGAGCAGGAGCAGGAGCTTAGTAACGCTGTGAATCAAACTCTTTGCTAGTGCTAGCGGGAGCAACCTCAGGGAAAGAAGGCACCTTATTGGTCCGTTATTAGCCTTCATATCTTGAGTTACGGACACAATAGTGAAATAAAAATACTAGGATCATGTAGCACAGGTTAATATGAACATTTTAAGACCAAAATGACGGGCCTGATAGCAGCAGTTACTGAGAGAGGGGCAACAGTTTTTCAATAAAAAGTAAATTCGAGCTAGAGTCAATGAAGCCGAAAGTGTTCCCATGCTCGTTTGTTATTTGGAACGCAGTGGCTAGCAGGTTAGCTACGCCCATCTATATATACAGTCTATGCCCTCAATCTAGTGAATGCTATGCTAATAGAGCCATGCATTTGTTGTAAACACAATTTCACAGTAGAATGAGTCCAGTGATGCTTTATGAGCTTAAGAACAGCACAGGAGAAATCCAGATTTTTTTATTGTGACGCAACAATCTGGGTAAAATGCAAACTAAGTATTTATTTTATTTATTTATGTATTTATTTTTGATGAGGGAGCAACATCGTAAAAGCTCAAACTATTCAAATTTCCATAATATTTGTCCTCTATATTCCCAGACCAAGTGTGAGACCCTTTTCAACACCCACTTCTTCTGTTCTATTGTTTTGTATCACTCACTCTTCTGTAATTGTTTTCTGACAGCTGACACATGCCAATACAATAATATTCTAGGTATTCTTCAAATGGGGATGGGACCAGTCTAAACAGGCTTTATATGTGCTCATACGAGGAGTCCACCCAATGAGCTGCTCTTGTCACATGAAATTGTCTGCGGCCGTCATCCTGTCAGCCCTCTGTATAATGTGAAGGGGGAAACCACTATAACGAACAGTCAGGTATGGGATATATACTGTATGATTCTGCGTGGTAGTAATGTGGAGTGATGGGGCCATAGTCTCTGTGTTAATGGGATACAGTCCAGTGATGGAGAATGGAAAAAAAAAGAAGTTAATTCATGTATTTATTCCTGCTCTTTTGTCCTGCATCTGTCGCTTCCAACCAATCACAGCCGATTTGGAGGAAGTCAAATGATCTTGTTACAGGTGCATAATGGAAATTCTAATGAGATTATTTTCATTCATGATTTAATATCACATCAAGTTTGTGAAGTTATTTTGTACAGTTTTGTATCATGTTTTTTTTTGTATATTTATGAAGAACTGTTGTGTGGAAACATGGGTGATGTAGGCTCCAATGATGTAGGGTTGAAATAGGACCGAGGAGAGATCGCTAAATTACTGAAACATGCATGGATGACATCTAAAACCTCTTCAGGCATGGTTTGATGGGGGAAAATGTTATAACATGATTTTGCATAATATCCCCTTGTTAAGACCTGTGTGCAGATTTGTTGGCACTAAACTATCACATTTTCAATCTATCTTCCATCTGTAGTTCATGGAGTAAACCAGTGCTGTGGGCTACAAGAACACAAACTGTGTGTGTTGTGGAGCATGTGCAGCACTGAAGTATAAACCAGCGTTTAAGCAACACTGCGTAACTTTCTGGAGGTGGCACGCCACCTGCATGATTCCATGGAAGTAGAAAAATGTTAAAACATTCTTCCAAATATTCTTCATGGAGGTAGCCAAAGGAACAGCATTCCCAACAAACAAGCAGGACAGGGCCCTCCTCCAGGCTAAATAAGACTCAGGTTTGTGGAGATGGAAGTGCATTTACAGTTTTTATTCAATAAAAACAAAACAAAAAGAGAGAGAAAAAAACATGTTCTTGGTTTATTTGGGGCTTAAAGTAAAAATCAAGATAAAAGTGAATTGTCCTTTATAGTGTATCTGCCAAATGCTCTGTTGAGTGCATGTTTTTGACAAAATAATGAAGATGCAAATATGAGCTCTGAACAGGCCCTCCAGCGTTTAAGAAGCCAGCAGTCAATGCCCTGAAGGTGCAACTGATTATTCAGGAAGAGACGTCAGGGATGACTATGATATATATGTCTGTATATGTTTGAGAAAATATCTGTGTGAAAAGAAGTTATGCTGATTATATTATTTATTCACATCACAATTTAAATTCCAATTGTCCTGGGGAAGAAGTGTGTGTTACCTTGCATCGTTTTTGCTTTTTAAAATAATCAACTCCCTATATCCCCGAATTTAAAAGTATGTGATTCCTATGCAATCTATACTTGACATTGAAAAGTAGCTGAAACACAAAATGTCTTTTTTATCTGGAGTTTGGAGCTGTGTCACATACTAGTGGAATCTATTAAACAGCGTGAATAAAGCTAAGGACATCACATGTAATGATTTTATATATATATATATATATATATATATATATATACACTTTTTTATTATTATTATTATTATTATTATTATTATTATTATTATTATTATTATCCAGACAGTGAAATGTGGCACATGGATATCTCTTGGTCTGTATTTTGTTGTATTTCCTGGAGCTGTTTTGCCCCTGTGTTTGGTGTAATAGTCGTACATGTCTGAGCCCAGCTTTAGCCTTAGCTTTAGCCGCTCTTCTCTCTGCTGCTCATCCCTGGTCTGGATACACAGACTTATTTCACACCGTCTGCTCTCCGGGTGAGCCTCAATATTTCGACTTTACACTGCAAAAAATAATATATCTCACTGTAAGGCCCCACCAAAGGCATGTTTTGTTTTTTTTGTTTTTTTAATTATATATATATATATATATATATATATATATATATATATATATATATATATATATATATATATATATATAACATTTATTTATTTATTTATTTTTTTCATTTTGGATGTTTTTTATTGCAGTGAAAAAATATAGAGAAAAATCCATCCTTACTGGGGGTGGGCATGCATTCCCAAAGAACTGGCTCTTATTACTCATCTATACTGATCTGTCTAAATCCATAATGTTAAAGGAGCATTATGTAACTTTTCTGGTTTATGGTTTGCTACGTGCTTGTCCCATGGAGATGTTATTACTTTGCCTGGAATGTTCCACAGTATGGCATTTTATTTATCCATTTTACATGTTGCAAGTCAGATCTGTGGAGAGAAGAATGCATGGAGAGGGAAGGAAGAGGGGGGCGAGGCCTGGAGGTATAAGGAGCAGTGTGATTGGTCTAACAGGTATCCACACTTCAAACTCCGCCGCTGCAGCCAGATGTGTGTAATCAGTAACACCTGGCTTTAATCAGGACAGTTCTGTGTGACGTCACCAAATACTTGAAACTGCAGGGTTCATTGGAGCGAGCACACATTTAGATTCAGTAGCAGTAGCGGTTGTTTTTACAGTGTAGCCTGTATCACACGACTGCCTCACTACCGTACATGTTTGCGCGCATGTCTGCTTGATATATTGGTTGACACAGTTTAAGCTAGCCCTAATCCGTCTTATTTGTCAGTACGTTGATTAGCCACGCCGCTCACAACAACTTCAGCAACGGCGGACCCCCGACAGCTCTTGATGTCCCCCATTTGTCAGGACGGCCCGATCCAGCGTGTTTTCATGTATGTTTTTGTTGTCTTTTGTTTCGTTGGAAGTGAACAATGTAGTTAGTGCGTTCGTTGATGGAAAGCTTTGCTGTGCGATGATGGAGCGCATGTCAAAATACTGTGACTAAGACACAAAGACTGCGAGCTCAAGCCACTAAAAATAACGCCGTAAAATGTGATTCTCAAGGTTGACGTAGCTTGTAACACATGGACATGCATCGCTTTTATGCTTAAGTACATTTGGTTCTTTATCCCATATCATTACACAAAGCACAAGTGTTGATGCTGCGTAAGAAAAACAAGGACATTTAAAATAGACTAAAATTGCGTATGAACTATAAAAAAATAATAATACAAAATGACATAATTATATGAATAAAATACCTTAGCCTAAGTGCTATATATAACAGGAAAATAGTACCCCCATGGTTAAAAAACACTCACCCATTTATCTAAGGGCAGTGGTGGAAGAAGTAGAAGTTGATTTTGTTACTTAATTTAAAGTACAGAAAAAAAAAATAATAATAATACTCTGGCAAAGTAAAAGTATCACATGAAAAAATTGGCTTAACTAAAAGCATTAAAATACCTGTTTAATAATGTATTTAAACAGCAAAAAGTAAAAGTATTTCACGCAGATTTTTTCTTTAAATGTGGTGATTTTGATACAGATGTGTGCTGAATTTTGTACAGAAAACAACTGAATTCAGCAGGTCTCAAACAATAATAAAAAATACTTTTACTTTTTAGTCCAGTTAAAAAGTGTAGCGGAGTAGAAAGTACAGATACCTGCTCTCAATTGTAGTAAAAGTAAAAAGTATCCACTTTAAAATGGACTTAAGTAAGGTACCTAAAAATTGCACTTAAATATAGTACTTTACTACTTTTACTTGGTTACAGTGGTTCAAACCTTACTCTGTCCAGTCTGTAGTGTTGTGGTGTCCTTTAGCAAGACTTTTCTCCCACCTCGTTTGAATGTGGTGAATTATTTGAGACTCTACAAATCACATGTTATCATATAGGCATAATATTACAAAAGCAAGGCAAAAATAGGTACTAAAGCTTGAAAAGATATTGTTCATCTTCCATATATTGAACAAAAGTCACAACGTATAAATTATCATGACATTTTTTCTCACAACGTTTAAAGCACAGATATAATTTTAACAGTCCGAGTGCAGTCCAAACCATTCGCTCACATTATCGGCCTGTCAGTGTGGCGTCTCTGTGTGATCACCAGTTCAGTCACAGCCTTTAATTTGAGCTGACATTTACTTCAGTTTATTCTGTCAAAGCCACAATGGAGCCGAGACTGAGACAAGACTCTGAAATGTGTAACTCCAATACAAAGGCCCTGTCTCTACAAAACTGTCCTCAGATTAATCATTTGACTCTTTGGAGATGAGAACACTGTTTTATACTGTGAGACACAATTAGATACATTGGAAAAATTGTAAAGGTGCACTACGTAATATTTCTGGTGAAGAGTCCGCCATCTGTTCGTCTCCTTGGAGATGTTACTGCTTTGCCTGGAATGCTCTACATTTTGGCATTAAACATATGTATATTGCATGTATTCATTTACATACTGTACGTTGTAAACATGCATTCTTACTGTGAGCGGACTATCCTCTCCACAGATCTGACCTGTAACTTGGTATGGTAGTGTCACTTGCTTTTGGGCTTCAGTTTTAAAGTTATATAGGACCATCCACAGAAAATTGAAACTGACTCATTTCCAAAGCTCATTACAAGACAATCTTATGAACAAGATTAATGAAACCAGCTTGAATAAAACAAAACACAACTCCAGGTATGTCTTTGATGAGGAAACAACAACAACATAACAGTTAATAGTTCAAAAAGTCATTTTTTCATGATATGCGCTTTGAATGTAACTTTCTGAGCTTCGAAAGATGTTACTATTCTCTTTTCAAAAAAACATTGCGTATAGTGTCTGCATGTTTGAGTAATCCTACATGCCATTCATTTTTACTTTGAATTATGCATACAGCACTTTGAAGGGTCCATATTATGCTGTTTTCTGATCTATGTTCTACAGTTGAAACCAGAAGTTTACATACACTATATAAAATGATACATATCCTTTTTTTCTCACTGTCTGACATGAAGTCAGACTAAACTTTTCCTGTTTTAGGTCAACTAGGATTAGCGAAATTATTTCTATTTGCTAAATGCCAGAATAATGAGAGAAGGATTTTTTTGAAAAATTTTCATTAATTTCTTCAAAGTCAGAAGTTTATATACGGTAAGATTACTATGACTTTAAACAATTTGGGAAACCCCAAGGTGATGACGTCATGTCTTTGGAAGCTTCTGTTTATTGACAACATTTGAGTTAATTAGATGCCTGAAGGTGTCACGTTCATCTGTTCAAACAATTATACACAAGTATAAACTCCATGGGAATGTCCAGCCATCATACCACTCAGTAAGGAAACTGATTCTGTGTCCCACAGATGAATGTGCTTTGGTCTGAAATTAGCATATCAACTCAAGAATAAAAGCAAAAGACCTTGTGAAGATGCTGCTGAAGCTGGTTAGAGTGTGTCATTATCCACAGTGAAACGAGGACTGTATCGACATGGGCTGAAAGGCCACTCTGCAGGAAGAAGCCATTACTCCAAAATAAACACAAAAAGCCAGATTACAGTTTGCACACAGGGACAAAGACCCCCATTTTTGCTTGCAAGACTGAGGACACCATCCCAACTGTTAAATAGAGGGGTAACAGCATCATGTTGTGGGGTTGTTTTGCTGCAGGTGGAACTGGTGCACTTCAAAAAACAAATGGCATCATGAGGAAAGAATATTATGTGGAAATACTGAAGCAACATTTCAAGACATCAGCCACGAAGTTAAAACTTGGGCACAAATGGGTCTTCCAAATGGACAATGACCCAAAGCATGTTGCCAATCTGGTAAAAAAGGCTTAAGGATAACAAAGTCAATGTCATCACAAAGCCTTGATCTCAATCATGTTGAAAATGTATGGCCAGACCTAAAACGGCATGTGCGAGCGAAGTGGCCTACAAACTTAGAGTTACATCAGTTGTGTCAGAAGGAATGAGCCAAAATTTTACTATTGTGAGGAGCTTGTGGAAGGATATCCAAAACATTTGACCCAAATCATACAGTTTAAAGGCAATGTACCAAATACTAAAGAAATGTATGTAATCATCTGACTTGGAAGAAATTAATGAAAAAAAAAATGTCTTAAAAAATCCTTCTGTCATTATTCTGGCATTTAGTAAATAGAAATAATAATGATAATCCTAATTGACCTAAAACAAGAAAGGTTTAGTCTTTTTTTCATGTCAGACAATGGGGGGGGGGGGGGGGGGGGGGTAGTGTATGTAAACTTCTGGTTTCAACATTGTGAGTTGTGTTTTGTTTAATTCACACACGTTTAACACAAACCCTGCATATTTAGGCTGAGTTTTTTTCTCAAACAAAAAACAATCAGTTCCACCTTGTGACGTCATGTGGTAAAAAAGGATGTGCTCCACTGTGTTTTTAAACTCCACACACCTTCATTTGAATTTGGATATTTTCAGTCCTGGAATTGGCAATCTCTACTGGACTAAAGGTAACAGGTAGCAGTTGAAATAAAACATAACACACGATATGTTTTGATGAGGTAACATAATTATAACATGGCTAAACCTGGCTCACAAGGGTCAATTTTCCATAATATGGGATCTTTATTTATTTATTTATTTAACCTTTATTTTACCAGGTAGGTCGGTTGAGAACCAATTCTCATTTTCAATGACGACCTGGCTTTAAGCAATAAAACATGAAATGCCAATGCTAACATGTAACAAGTCTTTTACCAGGCCTGAATAAATCGTAATGAGAACTCCTTTATCCCAGTCTCAGTGCACAATAGTAATCAAGTCTGTCCCAATTACTCTCGTGTTAATGCAAAACTCAAATCAGAGCCAGGTTTTCAATTAAAGTTTGTCCTACCATCTGCCGAGTGGTGGAGACTGTTCCCCAATGGCCCTCTCTCACATCACCCACTCACCGAAAGGATCTGTCCCACTTCACATATCTTTGAACAAGTTCCGTCGTTGTCCCTGAAACTTCACAAGATGCACGAGTATTCAAGACAGATGAATGAGGAGTGAAGAATGAAAGAAGGCCTTAAAGATGAACTGTACAAGAGAGTTATGCAAACCAGTAATAGTCACTCGAGTCAATCAGTATTTTGAGAAGAAAATAGTATACTTGTTATTACTGAAGGGAAGTCCACATAGAAACTCACATGTGTACAGCATAGTATAGTTAGTATTGTGGTTGCAATACTGAAATTTCAAAATGATCTTTTTACTAAAGACAAAAAAAGGCTTTATACACATTTGATACCACAATAATAAGAGCGACTTTACAATAGAATGTCATTTTAAACACTAAATATTTGTAGTTTCTTTTATAGTTTGTACTGCGGGCTATCAGTTCTGATCAGGACCCGTCAAAGCTCGTGTTTAACCTTGCACGCATAGACCAAATAAATCGTAAATGGTCACAATTTTATATCACACTTTTCCACTTACAAGGCACTCAAATCACTTTACATCAAGGAATCAATCACTCATTACCACACCAGTGCACAAAGACACTGGGAGCAAGATGGGTTAAGTGTTTTGCCCTAGGACACAACAGCAGCATTCATCTGTGGGAGCTGGAATTGCACTACCAACCTGTGTGTCAGTGGATCTGACCGATGTTTATGTCGAAAGCGGGATTCGAACCGCTGACCTTCGGATAAGTAGACAAACACTGTTGCACACTTAAAAAAACTTGAGACTGAGACTAAACCTGGAACTAAACCTAGATGAGACTGGACTCCTCTGCATCTGACCTAACCTTTTATCCAATGGACCAGTGGGCGACAACGGTGCAGAACTACTAACTGATGTTATTGGTTTGTCTATTAAATTGCAGTTGTGTCACCAAAGTATCCAGTTTTGCTTTTCCTTGGAGTGTATTCCATTTTTGTGAAGCTGAACAGCTAAAACCCTCTTTCCCATCTCAGTTTTGGCACGGCTCGTCCTTAGCCTTACGTAGTCATGTGATTTGGTATTAAACATTCTGGTAACTATGATTAACAAGCAGGTGAGGTATTCTGGCAGTTTTTGAAGTAGTCCTTTATAGATACATTTCATACAGTGCTGTTCTAACAGTAATGGCTCTAATATGTTTGACAGTACAACGTTAAACTTATTTATCTCCACGGAGACACACAGGTGATGCTGCCAGGCAAGCGACAATCCCACTCACAGTGAGAATGCATGTTTTCAAGGTATCTGTGTGTCGTGATCCCTGTTTTGCTGTCCTTGTGTTCTCGCTCCCCCCTCCCTCACCTGCCTGTCTCCGGAGCTGGGCGGAGTCCTGACTCCTCCTGCGCGCACCTGCTTCCCATCAACGCAATCAACACCACCCGCCGTGGATAAGAGGAGTCAGGACCAGACACTTGGCACCGGAACGTCCGCGTGTTTCACGTGATTATGCTCATGGCTTAGTACTTTGATCCTTTCTTGTACACTCTTGTCTTATTGGAACTTTTTTGCTCTGCTCCAGATCTCCGCCCGAGAACCAGCTTCGGACTCCCCCAGCACCCGCACCTCCGCCCTGGTATGGTCTTGTGTCTTACCTTGTCGTGCACTTGTGTCTCTCCGCACTCATGGACCTGCACCCATGCTCCCCAGCTACTCTGGATTTATGAACTTTGTTATTCTACTCTGGATTTATGAACTATGTTATGTCGGACACTATGCTTTGAAGCACCCTCATTCCCCGGCCTTGTGGACAAATGAACTGTGGTCTCTATGAACACTTATTGTGAATAAAAACTTTGTTAAAATTTCATGAGTCTCGCACCTTTGGTCCCTACGCCCCGCTGGTTACGACACTGTGTTTGCTACAAAAACACAAGTAGTGAAATAATGCCACGCTGAGGAACATTCCAGACAACGCAGTAACATCTCCATGAAAAACGTCACCACCAGAAAAATTATATTCATCTTTAATGACTTTTTCTTAGCCAAACAAAACATTTGATCTACTAGAGCATAATAATTTGTGATAAATATCCCCACGCTCTCTCCATAACAACAAGCCCTAATTTTAGCACTTATAATTTAATGTCATTCTGATACAAGGCCCTGGGGTGTATAAATTTCATTACTTATCGATTTTATCTCAAAGTAGTAAAGTTTTATCTGTGCACATCTGGCTCTCCAAGTACCCCCCGTTAAACTGTGTGCGATACTAACTCATCGTAGGGCCCTATCCCCTTCTCTTAGCAGCATTACACAATACACTCACTGCATAATTAGTCATGGAGAGACTTATTTTACGAGCTGCGTGACTTGAAATCGTGACCAAAATGAAGACGCTGGCTTCTTAAACACTTAACGGAGAGGGGAATTAATTTGTTTTGCATGGATATATCAGAAGCTCCCCGCTGCCTTAAAAGCATTAGAAAGACATTCTAGTTAAGTCAAGGTTCCATTGCATTTAATAAGCAAATTAAACATCCAAGTTCTAAAAGGTGCATTATGTAACTTTTCTGTTCGTCTCCATAGAGATAGTGTTGTTAGACAGTTCCGCAGAGTGCCATTAAATTCATCTCCCGCCAAGGAAACGAGCAGGTGGCCCTAATTTACAAGCCAGACTAAATGTAAGAATGCATATTTGCAACTGAGTAAATGCCAAATGTATAAGATTAATACCATACTGTGGAACATTTCGGGGGGGGGGGGGGGGGGGCTAAACACTCCCCCAGAAAAATAACATGAATGAGGGCCTTAGACACCACTTATGCCCAAATATACAACTCCATCCTCAGACTCAAAGCAAACAAAGGAGACAAAGAGAGAAATAGAGCCAGCCAGTAGGGCCATTAAGGCTGAAACTGTAAACAATAGTTGTTTACAGTTTCAGTGTAGTTAGCCCCTCCCTTTCGATAGATACACGGCAGTGTCCACCAGCAATCTGACCAGAACTGAAGAAATGGCTTGGATGAGTAGCGAAACATCTTCACTCCTACAACGTTTACTATAAATATATAGGCAAGAACAGAAAATGCAACACATAAGTAATCAAGCTATGCTAAAATTGCAGATAGATAGAACAGGGATTCTCAAATTCTCAGGCCAGGACCCCAAAATAACCATGCATCTGACCCGGGACCCCAGAATGAAACTGAGGTTTGTAATGTATCAAATATTGCTCACATACTCAACAGACAGTAATTACAGATAGGCTGCTAGCCACTGCGTTCTGATCATCGTCCCTGTCAAGCCTCTGACCTTAAAATGTTCCTTTTAACTAGCTCTACATGATTTTCCTCTCTAGTTTGTCCGTAAATCAAGATATGGACATTAATGAGCTTTTATGGGTTATTTCATTCCTGTTTTAATGTCTGCAATTAAAATGTTTTATTGCATTTAAAATACTTTGGTGTTTGGGGTTATCACCTGCTTCAAAAAAAGGTTTCAGACCCTCCACCTACAAAGTCAATGTCCATTTAATGAACTTAGTTGTGGACCTGAGTGAAAAGCTATAATTTTAGTCACTTTGCAAAATGTCCCAGGATGCAGTAAATGTAACCTGCTCATTTCTGGTGGAGGACTCCTAGACCCCCTCCACCTCCCACCCCCCGTTCTTGTTGTACATCCCGCAATACAGCCATGTTTATAGTATATTCCTGCCTTGCTTTACCAGTTTCCAAAAATGTCTACTCCACTATCCTTTTAAATACATTTCTAGCATCACCTCATACAAAAATCCTCTGAAATCCATCTGATAACTGGAAGCAAATTTTTTTTTTTTTCTTCCTTTGCGTCTCCACATTTTTCAAAGCATCTGTCAGAATGTGTGAAAGCGTCCTTAGAAGTCTGCACTTGAATAATTTCTCAGGCCAGGCTCTCATGTCATTACAGCTGCTGGAGCCACAGAGGAGAAGAATCGACAATGAAAAGACAGCAGTGAAGACTCAAAGGTTAGACCTCCATTTTCATTTTTTTCCTCCAACTTCAACTCCCTAAAAAGAGCTATAGGGCTAATCTACACAGGTGAAGGGGGAGTTATGACTTACAGTTGAAACCAGACGTTATGCTATATAAAAAGACACATATGCCTTTTTTCTCACTGTTTGACATAAAATCACACTATTGCAAACTTATTAGGATTACTAAAATAATTTCTATTTGCTTAACGCCAGAATAACGAAAGACAATTTTTCATTACCTTCTTCAAAATCAACCATTTTCAATATCTTTCCACAAGCTTCTCACAATAGTTGGCAGGAATTTTGGCCAATTTTGGCACAGTTCTCTTCCTAATATCTTGGCTGTTTTGTTTTTTTTTATCGTCCCATGATGTTACACAAAGAAGCAGTGTGTTTCAGGTGTGCCTTCAAATACATCCACAGGTGTGTCTCTAATTCACTCAAGTGTTATCATTAAACCAGAACCTTCCAAAGACATGACATCATCCCAAATAGTCTAAAGGCATAGAAAAATTTCCCTAAAAAAAACTCATTACTCTGGCATTTAGCAAATATAAATAATTTTGGTAATCCTAATTGACCTAAAACAGTAAAGGCTTAGTCTGATTTCATCTTATACAGTGAGAAAAAAAAAAGCATTTGCATCTTTTTATATAATGTATGTAAACGTCTGGTTTCAACTTTTCTGGGAAATTTCCACAGTGTAACATTAAACTTATCTATTTTGCATGTATAAAATGGGAAAACAAAATATGTCCACTGCAAGCTGTCTGCATCTTAAAGCATTTTATCGTCTTAGGAAGTGTGTGGTTAGCATGCCAGTTGTTGTTAGCTTAACCGTCATGGCAAAACTCTGCTCTGGCCACTGGAAGTTGTGAAAAGTACTTATAAACTCATTGTGGAATAATTTGGATGCTTAGAATGTTTAGATTGTTTAAAATGAACTGTTTTCACTTTTAATTCAATACAAATCTAGTTCATTGCCTTTAAAATCGTATTCATTGTGTGTGTGTGTATAGGCATGTTTCTAGTATTTTTGTCAGCGTTGGCGTTGTGGCTAATCTGATGTTTCATACTATGTGAAGTACTCTACTTGGTTGACTTCACTTCCATGGATCACTGCATTCTGGCATCCATTTGCCGTCTACTTTACCTTATTTTTCTAACCATCCAAGCTTTCATTTCTAAATTTGTCCAACACTATTCTCAATATTTATGTCCTGTTTTCCTAATCTGACATAATCTTCTATTTAAAATCACGTATGGCAAATGGAACAAGTTGCTTTTACTTCTAGTTGGTTGACTGTAGCTTCATGGCTCATTGCAGGTCGTGTTTTGGTCGGGACAAACTTAAATCTGATGTTTTTACAGTTGTTTAAACATTTCTTAGAGGCAAAGTTAGTCCAGAGTGCAGAAATAATCCCTTTTAATGAAGTAGGGCTCAGTGGGAAATGCCAAAAACGTAAACAAGTAAAGTGAACTCGAGTAAAGTAATGTTAAAACCAAGCAGATTTAAAGTGCAACTAAACACTACATCAACTTGTTTATGGAGTTTTAATAGTATTGTATATTGTTCCTTGTGCCTTTTTTGTCATTTTAGTGCAAAGTAGGTATATTAGCAGCTTTGTGTTAAAAAATAATCTATAAAAATGAAATGTCAAGTACTATGTGACATCACACCGGACTGCCCTACAGCAATGTGTTCCTGATTACGAACACCTGGCTGAAGGGGCGGAGTTTGAAGTGTAGATACCAGTTAGACCAATCACCAGTTTAGCAGCTCTATTTGAAATGTGGTTGTGGGTGGAGTTCAGGTGTTTAGTTACACTTTGACTTTTAGTTATACAAATTACTTAATAGGTACTTTGCAAAGCTCTCAAATATAAATACTTCTCTGACCTCCACGGTAATTAAGGAGTGAATCAGATTTGAAAAGTGTAAATAAACAAGATGCAACTATGTGCTACTAAATATAATGGAATATGATGGCAACCTATCATGCATTTAAAGGTGCAATATGTAACTTTGCTGGTGGAGGGTAAACCACTTGCTAGTCTCCATGAGGATGTTATTGCTTTTTCTAAAATGTTCCACAGTATGACATTAAACGTATCTATCTCCATGAAAACAGGCATTTGATGTCATCAGACCAAATTAAAGGTCAGATCTGTGGAGAGGCGACCCCACCCACAGTCAAACTGCATGTTTTTTTTATGGTATTTTTGAGTAGCAGGAGTGGCTAAATATAGTAGCATGGTAATTATTTGAGCTGACCATACAATTCCATAAAAGAATAAAACAATAAGAATGAAGACACAATGTTTGACACCAAGTACATTTTAATTTGACAAATTTGATACACATACTGTTCCAGTTTACTGCATTATGATGAAATCAGTACAGTGAGCACATATTAAAACCCAGAGATACATAAACATCTATATACTGTACACAACTACAAAACTATAACCAAGGTTCCAGTGTGTTGTTAACACCTTGATGTATTTCATGGCTTCTACATCATTCTTCTGCAGATGGCGCTATTCCCCTACTAATGCAGGTAAATTTGTTTAAATCAGCCACAAAACATGTCACCGTAAGATCATGTGACTCTTCTGAAGAAGGATGCAGAAGGCATCCAAAATATGTCAAGGTGTGAACAATGCACTGGTCTGTGAAAAAGAGCCTTTATTTGAGAATGATATAGGAGGACCAAAATTAACCTCTTTGAAACAAAACAATAACATTTGAATGAAACAAAAAGTAAATTCTATGCAATAAAATATGCTATTATTGTCTTCTATTACATGCATGTACAAATTATTGATTTCTCATTGATGTTCAAGCAATTACTACTTTAGGAATCAAAAATAAACAGAACACATTAACCCCACAGTCAGTCCCGTGTGAATGTCAAGACAGTTCACATTGTTTACACATATTTAGTAAAAGTTAATATACATATTAAGGTGCATTTACATGTTATTTGGTCCTAAATTGAGCCCATATTAGTCCTGATGTGGACTTGGATTGGTCCTGTTCTAGTCATTGTTTAGTTTTGGTCTAGTCGAGGTTTAGTTCAGGGTTTAGTCTGAGTTTACTGAGATGTGGTAAATGTGGGAACACACCCTTGAAGAAAGATCAAAAGAAGTTAATATAAAATATAACAAGTAAACTACCGGTACACAACAGCTCAAGGAAAACAGAATTTTAATTTTACATACCTATAAAACAGATAATAGTAGCGTGATGTTAAGCATTCTTTACTGTTACTTGTTGTTCTGGTCCTCAGTGTCTGGGAGGAAACAAATCCTTCCTATTTTTTGTATCTGTGGGGCATCCTAAACGTCGGCAACTTGATGGGTTTAATCAGCTCTGGCATCAGCAAGTCTGTGGACTGGCCTGGGACACTTCCTGAGACTCAGATCTCCTGGGTCTTAGCTCCAAGTGCAGGCTCCACAGACACATAAGGGTCACACAACAGAGTCTCTGTGAACACTGCATTGTGCTTCAACAGGAAGATCATCAGCTCAGCATCGTAGAATCACAGCTCTCCCTTCTCATAGTCCAGTGTCACTTGGATTTTCTTTGGAGCAGGATTCACTGGGAATAGGACATCATTACTACTGGAATATGCCCCATCTCCATGCCACAAACACCAGACTCCATAATTGGCACCAGTATAAATCTGTCCTCTTTGTTCAATAGACCAATTTACCACATAAAAGCTGTTGACTGCACAGGTGGAAATGGGTGCAGTCCATAGCTTAAGCCACCAAACCCCAGTTCATTGCTGAAGCCTTCAGAGCCCAGGACTATGTGCTCGTTGGTGAATGGGACCACAGGCTGTATCATCGGGGGCCCGTGTCTCATCCCACATAGGTCCTGGGACAGGTGCATGTTGCTTTCTGCAGTGTTGGGGTCCAGGATCACATGGCTGTTGGACACCACACTCTTCATCTTCATCCATACTCTGTAGTCCAGGTTCCTCAGGATTCTGGCCTGGTTCAGGTAAAGTCCCTCTTTTGGCTGTGGGTGGAGCAGTGGAGTGAGGGGGGTGCAGCTTTGTGTGGGAGCTGAGAGGAGAGATTGAGTGACGATGCTGTTCTGCAGATCTTGGATGCTGTTGGTCAGTGTTGTGATCTCCTTCCTCACCTTCTGCAGCTCCAGACCCAGGCTCAGAGTCTGTCTCTTCTTCTCAGCGTTCAGAGCTTCTAAAGCCCTGTCCTCCTCCTCCTTCAGGATCTGCCGAAACTGAGAGAATACATGTGTGATCTGCCTCATGCACTCCACTGTCTGCTCCTCATGATGGCGCTCCACCTGCTCGTAGGTCTTCTCCAGTTCTTCATAGCTCTGTTTCTGGTACTTCAGAGCCTGTATCTGGGTCTGCACCTGCTCTTTTAGCCTCTTCTTTGCTTCGTCCTCACTCACCACCATGTGCTGTGAGTGCAGAAAGAATTCACACACGGGACAGAATGCTCGAGCCTCCACCAAACAGAACAGAGGAGGGACGCCGGGGTGAGAGGAGCAGACCTGGGCCTGTTTGACCTTTGGCTCTTTGACCTTTTCCTCTTTGACCTTTGCTTCTTTGACTTTTGCCTCTTTGACATTTGACTCTTTGACCTTCATCTGCTCACTGAACGACAGGGACAGCTCACGGAGGGCAAAGTTCACCTCTACTGTCTCTCGGGACGACCTACGGCGACACATGGGGCAAGTCTTGTTTGGCCTTGTGTTCCAGGTTTTGTTGAGACAGGTCTGGCAGAAGCTGTGATGGCAGCTCAGACTCACCGGCTCCTTCAGAGGCTCCAGGCAGATGGGACAAGTCAAGAAGTTCTCAAACAGGGCTTCAGCCATTTTAAACTCCTTTAAAGTCCTAGTTTAGTCCTGGTATCTGGCTCTGTGGGGAGCGCAGGAGTGCAGTGTCTAGTGTGAATAAATACTTTCTGTTTCTCTGTGTTATATATCAATATCACAGGTCTGGAGGCGTGGCTACCGGAAACCAGCAACCAGAAAAGTTGGTAAAAAAGCCAAAAAAAACATTATTATTTAAAGAGCCCATGCCTTATTTTTAATGTGTGTGAGTTACATTAGTTACATAGAATATTAGTTTAGGGCTAATGGTGCAATGACTGAATGCATGGAACCAGCAGCTCCAACTATTTGCAAAGTTGATAAAAAGTTTTCAAAATTACTAGTATTAGTACTAGTAGTAATTATTAGTAATTATTTTGTACTCTGTTGCTTCAAACCTGGAGAACTGGTTCTTTCAGTTTTTGATGTGATGTTCCTGGAAGTCAGGTGGTTTAGCTGATTGTCACTGACTATTATTATTATTATACTATTATTTTTTCTAGATTATTGTTTCACTCACATTTGTTATCTATTTTATAATGTTTCCTACTCACAAACATACAAAGAGGCGTGTCTTTGTTTTATTCACAAATCTTAAACACAGACATTGTGCATATTTATCCAGTGTTCTTTTCTCAAACTGAAAACACTCTGTTCCACCTTGTGATGTCATTAAGTAATAATACAGGTGATGTTTCACCGTGTTTTTAAAATCCATACACCCTCAGCAGAATCATCTTCATCATTTCAGCCCTGGATTTGCCTAACTTTGAAGTTACAACTATTGTTTTAGCCTCAAACAGCTTCACTCCAGCAGATATTTGAGACTTTCTATTGACAATCTTGACTGGACAAAAGGTAAAACAGAAATGTTCAAAAATTAAATAAATAACTTGAGGTTATTTTAGAGTTTTGGATAGTAAAGCAGTTCAACTGAGGCTAAAAATAGCAGTGCAATAAATCACATCACAAGGTGAAACTGAGCATTTTGACCACAAATTGTACTAAGATTAAGAATAACCCAAGAAATTTCTCAATATTACTTAAGTAGGAGTAAAGATACGGTTGTTCGATAAGTAAAATGTAACTGAGTACTACACATCTCTGCTTATAGACGTCCTCACAGTGGGAAAAGTCATAGGTGCAGGGCTGGTGAGGCTTCTATTTATTCAACATGAGTGTCAGATGTCTCTTTTTTTTAACCAATTTGATACCTCTTAAAAATAAAGAAGGGAATATATTGTCATTTGTTTAGCTAAAATTAAGAAAACCTTGCATATAATGAGCATGAGGCAAAAAATACACCAGCAGAAGTCCCTGAGATTATACAGTGATCCACACGTGAGTCAAGAATTGAAAATGTTTACTGCTCTTTTCACCATGTAAAACCATAACAACAAACCTAAAATTAAATCAAAACAAGCTAACAGCTGTCATGGTAACCAGATACATTCCATGGTTGCTAATAGTTGCATATATAAGCCCTTACATTCCAATTTTCTGCCATTTTCTCTCTGCACTCGGAGAGAGAAGCTAAGCTAAGCTAAGTAGCTAATAGCATCAAGCTAATTTGTTTGTTTTTCAACAGAACTTGAACTCAACCGGCCTCAAAATCAACCACTTCAGCTCTCAGCATGTCCCAGGTCAGATGACTTTACTTTTTTACTACACTTTACATAGATTTAGACATTTAATGTATATACAAAATATGAAATATATTCTGTTTAACGCTAGTAGTTATTAGCTAACTGTGAGAGTCAAATGTTGCTCCCTTGATGTCCTGCAAATTGGTTTGAGTTGGCCATAAATTGTATTAACAAATTTATTGGGTTATTCTTAATCTTATTAAGTAGTAAAGAGTATTTATACTAATAAATATTTGGGAAATTACTACTGAAGGAGCAGTGCAAGAAACACAAATGTTCAGATCATTTCATATTGTCAACATAAAGCTTTTGTCACTTCAAACTAAATATTACTTAAGTAGGAGTAAAGATACGGTTGTTCAAAAAGTAAAATGTAACTGAGTACTACACATCTCTGCTTATAGACGTCCTCACAGTGGGAAAAGTCATAGGTGCAGGGCTGGTGAGGCTTCTATTTATTCAACATGAGTGTCAGGTGTCTCTATTTTTAACCAATTTGGTACCTATTAACGGTAAAGAAGGGAATATATTGTCATTTGTTTAGCTAAAAATACAGAAAACCATACATATAATGAGCATGAGGCAAAAAATACACCAGCAGAAGTCCCTGAGATTATATAGTGACCCACATATGAGTCGAGAATTGACAATGTTTAGCGCCCTTTTCACAATATAAAACCATAACAACAAACCTAAAATTAAATAAAAACAAGCTAACGGCTGTCATGGTAACCAGATACATTCCATGGTTGCTAATAGTTGCATATATAAGCCCTTACATTCCAATTTTCTGCCATTTTCTCTCTGCACTCGGAGAGAGAAGCTAAGCTAACTAGCTAATAGCATCAAGCTAATAAGCTAATTCTTTGTTTGTTTTTCAGCGGATCTTCAAATCAACGGGCCTCAAGTTCAACCACTTCAGCTCTCAGCATGTCCCAGGTCAGATGACTTTATTTTTTTTTACTATACTTTACCTACATTTAGACATTTAATTCATATACAAAATTGGAGTAAAGATACGGCTGTTCAAAAAGTAAAATGTAACTGAGTACTACACATCTCTGCTTATAGACTTCCTCACAGTGGGAAAAGTCATAGGTGCAGGGCTGGTGAGGCTTCGATTTATTCAACATAAGTGACATCATAATAATTGTGATAGGCTTGCTCTAGACTCAATGTGGGTTATGGGTCAGGTGTCTCTATTTTTAACAAATTTAATACCTGCTAACGATAAAGAAGGGAATATATTGTCATTTGTTTAGCTAAAAATACAGAAAATCATGCATATAATGAGCATAAGGCAAAAATACATCACCAGAAGTCCCTGAGATTATATAGTGACCCACACGTGAGTAGAGAATTGACAATGCTAATCGCTCTTTTCACAATGTAATACCATAACAACAAATCTGAAATTAAATAAAAACAAGCTAACCGCTGTCATGGTAACCAGATACATTCCATGGTTGCTAATAGTTGCATATATAAGCCCTTACATTCCGATTTTCTGCCATTTTCTCTCTGCACTCGGAGAGAGAAGCTAAGCTAAGCTAACTAGTTAATAGCATCAAGCTAATCGGCTAATTCTTTGTTTGTTTTTCAGCGGATCTTGAACTCAACGGGCCTCAAGTTCAACCACTTCAGCTCTCAGCATGTCCCAGTTCAGATGACTTTACTTTTTTTTTTTTTTACTATACTTTACCTACATTTAGACATTTAATTCATATACAAAATATTAAATATATTCTCTTTAACGCTTGTAGTTATTGGCTAACTGTGAGAGTCAAATGTTGCTCCCTTGATGTCCGTGCAAATTGGGTAAAGTTGGCCACAAATTGTATTAATACATTTCTTGGGTTATTCTTAATCTTATTAAGTAGTAAAGAGTATTTATACTAATAAGTATTTGGGGAAACTACTACTGAAGGAGCGGTGTTCAGATCAGCAGTGATAAAGGTCCTCGCCACCATTTGTGACTGCAGGGTACACACCAAAGTGAAGATCCTGCCTTTTGTTTCCGCTTACATTGCCCCTCCCACCAAAATCAGCGTCTAAGTAATCCTACTCCATTCATTCCAATGAGAGAATTATGACAATGTCACGCCTGCACGGTTGGAAATAGAGGCATGTCTTCATTGGCTTTTTTGTTTAGTATGATGAGTGGAATACGTGTACAAAATGTCAATGTTCTATGATAAACTGAATTTTTTCATCCCTACGTACCAAAACCCACATATTTTAATGACAAATGTCAGACGTTGCCACGGCAACATCTCTGCAAATAGAGGTATATTCTCATTGGCTTTTTTGTTCGGTATGGCAATAGGAATGCCCATGCCAATTTTCAATTGTTTGTGACAAAGTAATTTTTTTGAGTACCATTCAAAAGTTGAAGGGGGCGCTGTGGAGCAATGTAATATTTGACATATGTAAATTGCATATGATTTCATTCAGCAACAGTTCATCAACAGTTACAACAAAATGTATATTAATGCTGGGAAATTGGACACTGCATATTTGAGTTACGTGCCATTTAAAACATCAAAAAAAAATTTGTTGTTTTTTTTGTTGTTTTTTTTTGCAGGCTGGCCACACCCACATTTTTTGACTTTGAAAAAGCCTATAGCCTATAATCCCTCATTTGCAATTTGCAAGTTTCTTGAATGAAAATCAACAGAGCAAAAAATTCAAATGTGAGTGAAATTTTTGAAAAAATTGGGTTCCGCCCACATTGACCAACTTCCTGTAGGGTTTAGGGTGGGGTCATAATATAATTTTTTACTTGTCTTGATGTCTGCTATGTTTGTACCAAATGTCATTTGTCTACAAAAATAAAATGTCTCTCATTGCCGTAATGTATTTTGAATTTTGAGGTGGCGCTATTGAGTCATTTTGAAAGAGTAATTTTTTTAAACATGAAAATAATAAATTTTTCGTCAAACTTGAATTTTGGGTCCAATAAAATTTACGTTTCATTAACGTTCAGGGGGTCAAAAATGGCCTCAAAGCGGTAAGTATAACAATAATAATGGACTTTTTTTTCCCACCCATTATTTTTCTCCCAACCTATACCAGCTAGAGTCATGTGACTTTCTCATATTATGCCCATTCACAAATAAGGCCCCGGTGAATTTTTTCACAAGTCCAAGACAAATCAATTGTCTCCTATGAATTTTTGAAAATGAAATTTGAAGAGGGCGCTACGGAGCCATTTTGTGAGAGAGTGCCTTGATTTGCATATCATTGTGTTCAGTTCATAAATGAGCAACAAAACAAAAAATGTGTAAAAGAGAAATATTTTTTGGAAATAATCAAAATTTTGCGATTTTGTTGAAAAATCACCATGACCACAACCAAAGTCATAATCAAAATGTAATTGATAATCTTTAATTACACATGTGTTTAGTGGGTTTTCACAAAATTTGAAGCGTTTGTGATGAAAACTGTGAGAAGATGTCCTAAATGTGAGGGTGTGTGCTTTTGTCATTCCCAGGTCTGATCCAATATGGCCGACTTCCTGTACATTTTAGGGGGGGCAATAATATAATTTTTGTCATGTCATCAAAAAATAGAATGTTAGTTGTTAGAATGTTAGTTTCTGATTTTTATGTTGACTTTTTTGCGAGTCGGGCTCCCATTGACCCCATGAAAATGAAAGTTTGAGGTGGCGCTACCGAGTTGTCTTTTGTTATTTTTTCTCGGGGTCTTTTGTGACAATTAGAGCTTGTCGAGTTCTAATTTTTGACACCACTCATGGGCATGTTGGGGCGTGTTTACTACTTGATTTTTGCCATTTTCCATGCTCCAGATGTGGTTTTAATGAGTCCCTCACCGGGACTTTGTCCCAGGCTCGGACCTAATAATTATTATTATTATCATCTTGTGCCTCAGACCTGTTGGTCTACATTCTTGCCTTGTCCAAGTCCCTTTTACGACTCTAATGGTACTGCAACCTAGTCTTTGATGAACACGTTACCTTTTACTACATTTTTGATTGATAATATAATTGATCCTCTGATGGAGCTCAAATGCACCTTCCTTCTAGTCAACTACTATCAGTGCATTGGTTTAGTCTGGAAGAAGTTTGTGGTTTTTAATGCCATGTTTTGCAGAAGTGAAAGTGTTAGTCAAAACAAGGGACAGGCATGTGATTTCAGCAGTTTGGAATGAACAAGATACTAAGCCTCCCTCAGACTGCACTGCATGTGGGTTTAATTAGGTTGTAGTGTTGTCACAGTACTAACATTTCAAATTTGTTTTCATTTCCAAGGAATATATATGCTCAATATTCATTCCGATTCCAAGTATCACCATGGTAAAAAAAAACAAAAACAAAATACACAGACATTAAATTATAGTACTTTTTTACCATGTGACCTTATATCTGTGTAAGCCCTCAGTCGTACAAGTAGGTTCCATAGTGGTCCATGGGCGTATAGTCTGTGTGGTCTGATACAAGATCATTGTAAAACTATTCAGGAAAGGTTGATTCTTGTCCTATGAATGTAATTTTTTTTTAAGCATTGATACCTGCTCAAATGAGAATCTACTCTAGTGTTGATTAGTATCTAATTTTTCTTACTTTTGAACATATTAGGCTCACATTATTAATGGTATATAGATTCTTAGAGCCAGACCTGTGTTTTTGTGTCATACCTTCTTCAGAAATGTCCTGTGAAGTTACTGTGATGTGTCTGTTCAGTTGATTTAAACTGATGCTGGGACTGTTTTCTTACTTGGAGCAGTAGGGCGACAGCACCATCTGCAGTCCGACTTCTTCAGAACGGCATCCCAGGTGTGAGAGAGTTGAGTACGCCCCCTCATCCCGATTTATAGTCTGTGGGCATGTTTCCGGATCTTGATGGACTTCCTGTTCCAACGGTGACATTTGTTGTTCTCTGTGCCTATGCCCTAAATGGTTTAAGTCTGCCATTTCCAACCACTACAAGCTGCAAGTAGAATAACAGAACCAAAATGTGTGGAAATCTGTTGACCAGGCGTGTCACAGCAACATCACATGACACACTGGGGAAGGGGAAGCAGAGTGCAGCCTAAACTGTCAAGGTACAACACAAAAACAGGTCTGATGAAGAATCTCTCACTTTACTCCAAATACATTACAGACCTACTTTCTCTCATTTCTCTTAGTCAAAGCTCCAACAGGTTTAGCGTTTAGGTGTGCATTGCTTTTCCTCTTTTGGGAACTTTGACCCTGCTCCAGATGTTGTAGTTAAAGGTTCTTCTTTAATTACAACATATGGAGCAGGGTCAGGTTTTTCCGCAGATGGCACTATTCCCCTACTAATGCAGGTAAATTTGTGTAAATCAGCCACAAAACATGTCACCGTAACATCATGTGACTCTTCTGAAGAAGGATGCAGAAGGCATCCAAAACATGTCAAGGTGTGAACGATGCACTGGTCTGTGAAAAAGAACCTTTATTTGGAAATGATATAGGAGGACCAAAATTAACTTCTTTGAAACAACTATACATTTGAATAAAAAAGTCAATTATATGCATTATTATCTTCTATTACATATATTATTACAACAGGAAATGTAAAATGTTTGATTGCCCCCGGACGTTCAAGTGATTACTACTTTAGGAATCAAAGTTAAACAGAACACATTAACTCCACAAGAGGGCAGTTCTGCGTAAATGTCATGACAGTTCACATTGTTTACACATGTTTAGTAAAATCTGCATTAATATACATATTAGGGTGCATTGACACGTTATTTGGTCCTAAATTAAGCCCATATTAGTCCTGATGTGGACTTGGATTGGCCCTGTTCTAGTCATTGTTTGGTTTGGCTTAGTTTAGGTTTAGTTCAGGGTTTAGACCTGGTTTAATCCCAATTTTGATGTGATGAATGTTATATAAATATATGTTATAGAAAACATAAAAAGTTAACTACAGCAGAAGAAAACAGAATTTACATTTTGCATACCTAGAAAACAGATAAATATCAGTGTGATGTTAAACATTCATTACTGTTGCCTGCTTTTCCGGTCTGCAGTGCCTTGGAGGAAACAGATCCTATTTTTTATATTTTTGGGGTGTTGTTCTACTCTTCATGGGTCTAAATAGGTTTGGCATTAGCATGTCTGTGGACTGGCCTGGGACACTTCCAGAAACTCGGATCTCCTGGGTCTTGGCTCCAAGTGCAGGCCCCACTGACACATAAGGGAACAGAGTCTCTGTGAACACTGCATTGTGCTTCACCAGGAAGATCATCAACTCAGCGTCGTAGAAGCACAGCTCTCCCTTCTCATAGTCCAGTGTCACTCGGATTTTCTTTGGAGCAGGATCCACTGGGAGTAGGACATCATTACCACTGGTATATGCCCCATCTCCATGCCACAAACACCAGACTCCATAATTGGCACCAGCATAAATCTGTCCTCTTCGATCAATAGACTTTTTTACCACTCCGATGTCCCACGTGGGCAGGTCTCCCACCTCTACGTCCCACTGGTGCTGTCCGTAGCTGAATCCCTCAGAGCCCAGGACCATGGGCTCATTGGTGAATCTCTCTGGGACCACAGGCTGCATCATCGGGGGCCCGTGTCTCATCCCACATAGGTCCTGGGACAGGTGCATGCTGCTCTCTGCAGTGTTGGGATCCAGGATCACAGGGCTGTAGGACACCACACTCTTCATCTTCGTCCATACTCTGTAGCCTAGGTTCCCCAGGATTCTGGCCTGGTTCAGGCAAAGCCCCTCTTTTGGCTGTGGGTGGGGCTGTGGAGTGAGAGGGGTGCAGCTTTGTGTGGGAGCTGAGAGGAGAGATTGAGTGACGATGCTGTTCTGCAGATCTTGGATGTTGTTGGTCAGTGTTGTGATCTCCTTCCTCACCTTCTGCAGTTCCAAACCCAGGCTCAAAGTCTGTCTGTTCTTTTCAGCGCTCAGAGCTCCTAAAGCCCTGTCCTCCTCCTCCTTCAGGATCTGCTGAAACTGAGAGAATACATGTGTGATCTGCCTCATGCACTCCACTGTCTGCTCCTCATGGTGGCGCTGCAGCTGCTGATAGGTCTTCTCCAGTTCTTCATAGCTCTGTTTCTGGTCCTTCAGAGCCTGTATCTGGGTCTGTACCTGCTCTTTTACCCTCTTCTTTGCTTCATCCTCACTCACAACCGTGTGATGTGAGTGCAGAGAGAACTCACACACGGGACAGAGCGCTCGGGCCTCCTCCAAACAGAACAGAGGAGGGACACTGGGGTGAGAGGAGCAGACCTGGGCCTGTTTGACCTTTGGCTCTTTGACCTTTTCTTCTTTGGCTTTTGCTTCTTTGACATTTGACTCTTTGACCTTCATCTGCTCACTGAACGACAGGGACAGCTCACGGAGGGCAAAGTTCACCTCTACTGTCTCTCGGGACGACCTACGGCGACACATGGGGCAGGCTTTGTTTGGGTTCGTGTTCCAGGTTTTGTAGAGACAGTTCTGGCAGAAGCTGTGATGGCAGCTCAGACTCACCGGCTCCTTCAGAGGCTCCAGGCAGATGGGACAAGTCAAAAAGTCCTCAAACAGGGCTTCAGCCATTTTAAACTCGTTTAAAGTCCTGGCTCAGTGCGGAGTGTGGGAATGCAGTGTCTTGTGTGAATAAATACTTTCTGTTTCTCTGTGTTATGTGTCATCATCACAGTCTGGAGGCGTGGCTACCGGGAACCAGCAACCAGAAAAGTTGGCAAAAAAAATAAAAAATGTATTATTATTTAAAGGGCCCATACCTGATTTGCATTGCATGTGAGTTACATTAGTTACATAGAATATTAGTTTAGGGCTAATGGTACAATGACTGAATGCATGGAACCATCAGCTCCAACTATTTCCACAGAGGAAGAAAGTTTTTTAAATTCCAGTAGTTGTTTTGTCCTCTGTTGCTTCAAACCTGGAGAAACTGGTTCTTTCAGTTTCTGATGGAACATTCCTGGAAGTCAGGTGCTGTAGCTGTGACAGTAAATACTGTTCTACACTTTTTGTTTCACTCACAAATGTTATCTATGTTATAATGTTTTTTCTTCATCACAAACATACAACAAAGTGTGTTTTTCCTTTATTCACACATGTTAAACACAGACATTGTGCATATTTATCCAATGTTCTTTTCTCAAACTGAAAACACTCTGTTCCACCTTGTGATGTCATTAAGTAGTAATACAGGAAATGCTCCATTATGTAATAAAAATACATACACTCTCAGAAGAATCCTCTTGATCATTTCAGCACTGGATTTGCCCTTCTAATGACAATCTCAACTGGACAAAAGGTAAAACAGAAATATTCAAAAGTTAAATCAACAACTTGAGGTTATTTTAGAGTTCTGAAGAGTAAACCAGTTCAACTGAGGCTAAAAATAGCACTTAAATAAATGCCATCACAAGGTGAAACTGGGCATTTTGAGCTTTGGGGGTGCAGATCGGGAATATTCAAATATGTGTGAATGAAACAAAACACAGCCCCAGGTATGTTTTGAGAAAGTAACAGAATTATAACATAGTTTAAAGCTCACAGTCAGTTTTGTGTAATTTAACCAGTCACCTATGATTGTGCTGCATGCTGTCTGGATCTAATTAGAACAGATTTTATTGTTATTTTTGACAATCAGGGGAGCATGTTAGCATGCTAGTTGCTGTTAGCGTCAACATCACGCCAAAACTTTCCTCTGGTCTCTGTAATAATAATAATAATAATAATAATAATAATAATAATAATAATAATAATGTTATTATTATTATTATTATTATTATTATTATTATTATCATCTTGTGCCTCAGACCTGTTGGGCTACATTCTTGCCTTTTACTACATTTTTGATTGATAATATAATCGATCCTCTGATGGAGCTCAAATGCACCTTCCTTCTAATCAACTACTATCAGTGCATTGGTTTAGTCTGGAAGAAGTTTGTGGTTTTTAATGCCATGTTTTGCAGAAGTAAAGTGTTAGTCAAAACAAGGGACGGGCATGTGATTTCAGCAGTTTGGAATGAACAAGATACTAAGCCTCCCTCAGACTGCACTGCATGTGGGTTTAATTAGGTTGTAGTGTTGTCACAATACTAACATTTCAAATTTGTTTTCATTTCCAAGGAATACACTCAATATTCATTCCGATTCCAAGTACCACCATGGTAAAAAAAAAAACAACACAAAAACAAAACAAAAAAAATTTACACAGACATTAAATCATAGTACTTTTTTACCATGTGACCTTATATCTGTGTAAGCCCTCAGTCGTACAAGTAGGTTCCATAGTGGTCCATGGGCGTATAGTCTATGTGGGTTTAATTAGGTTGTAGTGTTGTCACAATACTAATATTTCAAATTAGTTTTCATTACCAAGGAATACACTCAATATTCATCCTGATTCCAAATCCCACCACAGTAAAAAAATAAATAAAATAAAATTTAAAAAATTAAAAATATTCACCATTAAATTATTTTACTATGGAACCTACCTGTACGACTGAGGGATTACACAGACATTAAATCATAGTACTTTTTTACCATGTGACCTTATATCTGTGTAATCCCTCAGTCGTACAGGTAGGTTCCACAGTGGTCCATGGGCGTATAGTTTATATCAGGCTTCACCAACACAGTGCCCGCGGGCGCCATGTCGCCCCCAAGGCCTACATGAGTAGCAGATCGGTTCTAAAAATAGCACAACTCAATGAGCTGAATCTAAAATTAAATTTTATTCTGTTGCTATTTCTTTTTTATCAATCACTCTTGCATTTATATAGATTTAAAAATTACAATATCTTAAACATATGTTCATTATACGTGAAGTTTAGATAAGTTAAGGTGAACTCTGACCTCTTCAGTTCAAAGGTCAGTATTGTGCGCGTGACAAAACCAGTGCTCGGCTAGTGAGTGCTGTGGAGATGCTGAATGCAGTTTCTTACCCCAAAATAATGGCAGAAAAAAAAGAGATCACTTTCACAACGATTTAAGACTGTAAAAGAAACCTGCGTGTGTCTCATCTTCGGGACGACTGGGGTGACTGCAAAGCAGCACAATGTGGAGAGACACTTCACCACGTGTCACAAAAGCTCCACGCGAACTACCCACGGGGACGCGCACTATGGGCAGAAAAATCCTGTGAGCTAAAGGCAGATTTAGGTAAACAACAGGCTTTTTTCTAGATACCAGTGAAAAAGTCACACAAAGCAGGCGAGATTTATTTAAAAAAAATGTAAGTTGATTTTTTTTTAACATTACATAACTGATAACTTTTTGAAACATGGTGCAATGTATATTATTTATGTTTTGTTAAAAAGGTTTCTCAGTGGCAGGTGAAAATGGGACACTTTTCCTATGAGATGTAGTGATGTAAGTGATCATCTGAAAATGTAACAATTTCTAAGGTTAGTAAAGTTAAAGTGCTGAATATTGATATCTGTTTACCTCCTTGCTCATTGTTGATACTTATTGTGAGAAATTATTAATGTGATCATGTCTTCACAGATGATTATCATTTATCATTATTAACTGAGCAATTTTTTTTATTTCAGTAGAGCGTCTCAAACTGATAGCCCTTCGTATGACTCGGTGCCCATGACATAGCACTCAAGTTAAAAAAGGTTGGTGACCCCTGGTCTATGTGGTCTGGTACCAGATCATTCTAAAACTTTTCAGGAAAGGTTGTTTCTTGTCCTGTGAATGCATTTTTTTTTTTTTTTTAGCACTGATACCTGCTCAAATGAGAATCTACTCTAGTGTTGATTAGTATCTAATTTTCCTCACTTTTGAACATATTAGGCTCATTAGGTGTTCACATTATTAATGATATATAGATTCTTAGAGCCAGACGTGTGTTTTTGTGTCATACCTTCTTCAGTAATGTCATGTGAAGTTACTGTGATGTGTCTGTTCAGTTGATTTAAACTGATGTTGGGACTGTTTTCTTACTTGGAGCAGTAGGGCGACAGCACCATCTGCAGTCCGACTTTTTCAGAACGGCATCCCAGGTGTGAGAGAGTTGAATACGCCCCCTCATCCCGATTTATAGTCTGTGGGCGTGTTTCCGGATCTTGATGGCCTTCCTGTTCCAACGGTGACATTTGTTGTTCTCTGTGCCTATGCCCTAAATGGTTTAAGTCTGCCATTTCCAACCACTACAAGCTGCAAGTAGAATAACAGAACCAAAATGTGTGGAAATCTGTTGACCAGGCGTGTCACAGCAACATCACATGACACACTGGGGAAGGGGAAGCAGAGCTCAGCCTAAACTGTCAAGGTACAACACAAAAACTGGTCTGATGAAGAATCTCTCACTTTACTCCAAATACATTACAGACCTACTTTCTCTCATTTCTCTTAGTCAAAGCTCCAACAGGTTTAGCGTTTAGGTGTGCATTGCTTTTCCTCTTTTGGGAACAGTGACCCTGCTCCATATGTTGTAGTTAAAGGTGCACTATGTAACACCATCTGCTTGTCTCCATGGAAAAGTTACTGCTTTCCCAGGAATACTCTGGACAGGCATTAAACATGTTTTTCTCCATGTAGATACGCAGGTGGTGTTACCAGGCAAACATATAGGTCAGATCTGTGGAGAGAGACTCCGAGAGAAGAACAGTAAGAATGTATGTATTGATACTTTGCAGTGAGATCTTGCTGGGGGTGTTCTACATGTGTCTCTATGGTGAAAAAGATCATCTGAAAACTCAACAAAATTACAAAATGGATTTAAATAACGTACAACACGTTTTTAACAGCACAAATCCAACCAAATCCACTCTTTCTAGTCAGATTGTGTTAAAATAAAAGATTAAAGTCTAATAGAGCTTCTGACAGAGTGGTGCCTCCAGTTAGCATCACATCCCCAGGGAATGTTGATGATTCTGTCCAATAAAAACAATTGTAATTTATAAATATAAGTTAGATATTTTCATGCTACACTGTGAAACATTCATGGCAAAGCAATGATATCTCCATGGAGACAAGCAGTTGGTACATCCTCCATCAGTTAAGTTCCACAGTGCATCTTTAAATTCTTATAGACATTTTACATAATGGATGAGGTTAGATTAAAGGAGCAGATGGAGGCTTCACTGGAGCCGGGTCCCTGGACAGGTGACATGTCCGACAGTGTGAACAGCTCACGGCCCAGAGCACAGGGTCACTTTGGTCATTAAATACAGCGTATGTCCTCTAGGGGGCGCTGTGTGATGGAGCGTATGGTGTGAAGACCAGGCCAGAGCTGTCCTAAAAACTACAGAGACTCCCCATTACAGAACAGGTCAAATTTAGAAGCCAAAAGTTTTTATATCCGAGAGTTTTGGAGTTTAGCCTGAATAAAAAGAGACAGGTATTACCCCATTGGTCTCATTAAACTGTCCCATGTGGTTGTAGTGAGACCGGACTGTTTCAGACCAATCTGTGTGAATGTTTTACATAAAAGATAGATAGGTATGAAGACTTATTAAAGCCACATAATGTAACTTTTTAGCCAAAAAATTATTCAAATGGAAGCTTTTTTTTTTTTCTTCTTTTCTATTTTATTGCACTGAATATTTTGAATAATTATGTGTCCTTATTGTTAGCTTCCTTGTATCTCCACAAACCTGACTCATATTTGGCCTTCTTTTGCTTGTTTCCATGGAAATTAAGTTCCTTTGGCTATAACATACTACACATATATTGATTTTAAATGTAGGTGTTAAATAAGACCTATTGTGCTTGTTTTTTTCTGTATAGCTGTAATCTAAGACACCTGTGGATCTTGTTATAATGTGCACATTTTAACTCACAATATTCATCTAAAATGACTTAATAAAAGAAACAAATCCACTGACTTCTGCTTAACAAAACTGCTGTTCCCAAAGGCAGCTGACGTCACCGTAAACATCATCACAACAAAGAGCCGTGCAGTTGTCGGTCCTTCTTATAGATAGCTGCAGATTAAGCTAGTGAGCAGCTGCTTTTTAATTTTATCTGGTAGCAAAAGTACTACATGGTGCTGCCAAATACTACGCGTATCACTAATTAAGAAAATAAAATTAAAGAACAATGCAAGTACAGAGCAGTGGGTGTATACTGATGGTGGTGAAAACAGGAGTTGATTAGTAAAATGGCACCTTGAAAATAAGTGATTAAAGACTGCTCAGACATGCACAAACCACTCCAAATACTTCAAGATTCAAGATGGTGAATGAGAAGGGGAAACAACTATGACATGATTAAAAGCTGAAAAAGTAGATTTTGAATAATAGGCGCTGTTCCTGATCTTTACTGTCTTAAAACCCTCCAAAACAGTGTGTGTTTTATATTTGTGCGTGGTTGGTTTTAAAATGCATGATTTTAGCATGAACTCCTCCTAGCTTGTTGCTATGACAACCACGTGACCTGGCAGTGCAACCAGTGAGTGCTGCAAATTGCACACCTGCGCTTGGGTGCACAGATTTGGACTGAAAAAGCGGAAGCGACCTGACAGAGGAGGAGATAGACAGCAGAGGGCACACAGAGACGGGGCACACAGAGACGGGACACACAGAGACGGGACACACAGAGACGGGGCACACCGAGACGGGGCACACCGAGACGGGGCACACCGAGACGGGGCACACCGAGACGGGGCACACCGAGAGAGGCCATGGCAGACACCGGGCACCACGGGCGGCTCGGTGGTGGGATTGGTGGAGAATAAGACGGAGCCAGGGGCTTTGAGAAAAAGGGTGACTGTAGAACAGCTGGCTGATGTGGTATGAGCTGGTAGCACACCAGGGCTGAATTAGTCACTCACGGCAGGTCCAGCACAGAGACAGGTGACAGTCTGTGGGGCAGGTGGGCATGGAGGGCAACTGTGGACAGGCAGACCCACCACAGTGAAGGAGATCTGAGCAGAGCACAACGGTCAACACTGGCCGTGACAGGGCAGGAGAAGCACCGTCTCCCACCTATGTACCAAGTACTAGGAAGCTTGTGGTGCTTGAAAAGTAGGTCAGACGATCGGTCTGGCCTTTGTTTTCCTGGAGCAGGTGCTCTGAGGTGGAGTGACCTGTGTATGAGGGAGTGATTGAGGCGCATTCGAAAGACCTACTGTTGGAGACCCGATGACGCAGTGGTGGGCTGAGTAATCCCTCCGTAAGTGTCTCTGATAATGAGCCGTTATAATCTGAGGCCTGCTGTAGTTGTTGGTGTGTCGTGACTCTGTCACAGGTTGGAGATCGTCCCAGCAGACACAGACCCAGACTTAACCTGGACATTCATGGAACGACTGACCCCCTGCCCTGTACTTGGTCTTTCAGAGGGACATTTTAACATTTAAATTAATTGTCCATTTTAGCATAGATTTTATCTCATTGTAGCTTATCTTTTATTTTCATCCTGGGTTTTATTGCTTTTAATATTTTACAGTAGCTTTTTAATTGACTCGATCCCTCTATACTCCAAACCTCCATCTCCCTCAGTTCCTCACTTACCTTATGCATTCTGAGCATCTTAATTATCCACTGTGATGAAGACCAGAGGGCCAGAGTGAAGTTTTGCAAACTAATAACAACTAGAATGCTAACACACACTTCCTAAGCATATACAAAAAAGCAATATAGAAGCTTGGAAAAATCTAGTACAGGCCCTTTAAATAACTAATCTTGCTGTGGTAAAGTTAAGAGTAGCTAGTGTGCAACAGTTATTTGTTTTTAATTCCTTTTTCCAACAACTTAAATGAATGTAATATTATTCATTCCATACTTTTGTTTTTGACGATGATGGAGCACAGCAGACTTTTAAACTATACTACTTTCATTCTACAGTGGTACATGTTTTATGGATACATTTTACAAATTAAAATAATAAAATGGCATTATTAATAACATTGCCTCTCCACAGTGCAGTGTAATCTAAAGCGGAAAAGCCTATTAAAAAGAGCATTAAAATTATGGAGCATTCAGCTGTTCATTTAAACTGGAAATAGGGCACTTCATAAAACCACAGTGTCGGAAATACAATCACATTTATCCACGAGAGCGTTACCAAAGAGCTGTGTGCAAAAAAAAAAAAAAAAAAAAGAAAGAAATGTGTGCAAAGTGCTGTGTGCAAAATGCTGACATTGCAACATCTGGATGTGCAGCTGGGAACAAGGGAATCTGTAAAACGCTAGAGAGACAGAAAGATGAATGGAGGAAAAATAAAAAGAAACATTCATATATGTATTCAGCAATGACAAAGAATACACTGATTGGACATTTTTTTCCTTCATGATCTCATATTCACTTTTTTTTAAACTGTAGATCTGTGTTTAGCTGTTCTGTTCCTTGGCGTACTGTTGCTGTGTTCTTAGGCAAGACACTTTTTCACTTTTTCCTACTTTTTACAGGTCCTATATTAAGCAAAACTGACTCTTGTGAACTTTAATGTTACCTTTTCAAAATCATACCTGGATTTGTGTTTTGTTTCATTCCCACATGTTTGAGTAATCCTGCATTATTAGTCCATCTACATCTCCAAAGCTCAAAATGCTCTGTTCCACTTTGTGATGTCAAGCAGTAGTTTTCAACACCTACGTTTTACCAATAGAAATGGGAAATTCTATGGCTGACATCATCCAAATGATTCTAATGAAGGTGTATGGAGTTTAAAGACACAGTGGAGCACTTCCTGTATTACAACATGACATTACAAGGTGGAACAGAATGTTTTCTGTTTGAGAGAAGAATTCTGAATAAACATGCAGGGTTTTTGTGTTAAACATGTTTTCTCCATGTGTTGAGCCTGAAGTCAAAATAAGTCCACTACATGCTGGCTGCATCTAAAAAACATTTTATTGTCTGAAAATCAGGGAGTGTGTGTTAGCATGCAAGTTGTTGTCAGCTTTATCGTGACTCTGTCTCTCTGCTCAGCACATACACACACATTAGTGTAACTCTCTCTGCTCAGCCCGTATACACACTTTAGTCTCTCTCGCTCCTCATTAAGTACACACACATTAGTCTCTCTCTCAAACCACATACACACACATTAGTCTCTCTCTCTCAAAGCACATATACACACATTAGTCTCTCTCTGCTCAGCACATATACACACATTAGTCTCTCTCTGCTCAGCACATATACACACATTAGTCTCTCTGCTCAGCACATACACACACCTTAGTCTCTCTCTGCTCAGCACATACACACGCATTAGTCTCTCTCTGCTCAGCACACACACACACACATTAGTCTCTCTGCTCAGCACATACACACACACACACACACGCATTTGTCTCTCTCTCTCTCTGCTCAGCACACACACACACACATTAGTCTCTCTGCTCAGCACATACACACACATTAGTCTCTCTGCTCAGCACATACACACACATTAGTCTCTCTGCTCAGCACATACACACACATTAGTCTCTCTGCTCAGCACATACACACACATTAGTCTCTCTGCTCAGCACATACACACATTACTCAGTCTCTCTCTCTCTAAGCACATACACAAACATTACCGTCTCTCTCTAAGCACATACACAACATTAGTCTCTCTCCACTCAGCACACACACACACACACACACACACATTATTCTCTCTCTGCTCAGCATACACACACATTAGTCTCTCTTCTCAGCACTTACACACACATCAGTCTCTCTTCTCAGCATGTACACACACATTAGTCTCTCTCCGCTCAGCACATATACACACACATTAATCTGTTCAGCACACACACACACACACACACGGTGGTGGGTCCAATGTGTCTGTGCACTGAACATGAGAAAAAGAGCTGTACAGATAACACAGCAGACGCAAGTAAAAGCTCTGTCTGAGTTTTTAAATCATTCCAAAAAGAGTGAGTGATCAGTGATCACGTTAAAGTCTGAGTGAACCGAGAACCGAGTGACGCTCAATACAAGATTAAATATGCGCCCGGAGGATTAGCACTCTATCAGCAAGTTTACCGAACACTCACGTTTACATTGAAAACTACAGCGACATTCAGTCCTCACATGTTTAGTAACCAGTGTGTTGGTTTGAACTAGGATTGCACACTGCAAACATGTCTGGGGCCGCCCCTGCACAGGATTAGAAGCTTTTTTCTTTTTTTTTTATGTCAGAATGGTTTCAGCTTCAAAAGGATCACATTCCAGTCCTATATTTGAATGTAGACCAGGCCAGTACTGAGCCTTTTGATATTATTTGGATTTCATTTTAAATAACTTGATCCCAGATACTTAAAAAAAAACATCTTAATCAATAAAGCTGAGGCGGGACACTGGGTGAATACTACAGTATATTTAGGCCTAAATGGTCAAATAAAAACTGTTATATTGTTGTTTGACCTCTGAGGGCAACATGTGATTGATCATAATTTAAGCAGGCAATCAATAGCTATTCAATATTTAATCGCTGCCCAGCTCTAATTTATATACATTGATGCCATAAAACAAATCTACTTTTAAAGCGCCAATTAAAGGTGCACCATATAAATATTCTGGTGGGGGATCAGCAAATGAAGGCGATATACTGGTATTTCAATATTATGTTACCCCTTCTGCTTTGACAGTATTTCTATCTCACTATATTTCACTGGACTCTCATTTTCCAGCCTCTTCTGCTCTGAACCTGCTTTTGTCACAGCTATCGACTCTGCGCCACACATGACTATCGACAGGCGGAGGTGTGGAGTTAGTTCCACCATGTATTATGTTTAGAGGTTACTGCATTGGCACCGGGTCAGGAGTCCAATGCTTCATGCTAACACTTGCATTTTATATTGATCCTTTTGGTCAATAGCACTTACGTTCAACATTAAGACAAATGCATTTCAGTGAGAGCCACTCAAAACAACAGTGTCTTGCATTTGCTCACTTATGTTACTTGGTTATCGATAAGGTATTCTTCATAGTCACCATCGGAAAGTGCGTTCTCCACATTTGACCCTTTTTGCAATGCTGCCAATGAAACCTGTCAGGAGCTGTGGGGTACTATAAAAGCTTCTGACTGAACCCAAAACCTCCTGGTTGTATTGTAATGTTACCAGCCACTTCACTATGTCCCATTCTTGCACCAATTCTATTTTTTGTTGTCTTTGTATTTTACATATTAAAGGACCCATATTACACTGTTTTCTGATGTATGTTATAATGTTGTTTCCTCATCACAAACATGGAGATTTGCTGTTGTTTGTTTCACTCACATATGTTTACACACAAAGTTCTTCTCTCAAGCAGAAAAAACACTGTTCCACCTTGTGATGTCATGTGGTAATACAGGAAGTGCCCCACTGTGTTTTTAAACTCCACACACCTTCACTTGAATTTGAATTTTTGAATATTTTCAACCATGAAATCAACAATCTATACTGAATTTAAGGTAAAAGGTAGCGGTTATCCTGAAAACTCGCTACTTGATGACATCACAAGGTGGAACAGAGCATTTTGAGCTTTGGAGATGTACACAGACTAATAATAAAGTGCTACTCAAACATGTGAGAATGAAACAAAACATAACTCCAGGTATGTTTTTGAGGAGGTAAGAACATTATGACATGCCTTTAAGCTTACAAGAATCAATTTTGTGTAATATACGTAGGACCTTTAAAGTTGTATTGTGTAATTTTATGGTGGAAGTTCAACCATCTGCTTGTCTCTATGAAGATGTAAATACTACTAATGCTTTTTCCTGGAATGCTCCTCAGTGTGGCATTGCACAATATAATCTCAATGGAGACAAGCTCATACGCAAATATAGATTTGTGTAATGTAATGCCATACTGTGGAACATCCAGAGAAAGCAATTATATGTTCACGGTGACAAACATATGGCGGGCTCTCCATCCAAAAGTACTGTGCAACTAAAGAGATAATTGCATATTTTTTTGAGTTACACAGTGGATATTTGATTGAACGCACGCTTATACTAAAGTGCAATCAGTACAAAGCCTTGTTAGGATTAATTAATGAGCATTTTAAATTAACAATACTATGCAGTTTATTAAGACTACTGAGTGGCACTCCAGTTCTATGTGAGACCCAAATCTCAAAATGTCTTAAGACAAAGGATTTAGCATTGTTTAAAGGTGCTGTACCTGATTTTTACTGCATTAAAAAGTGAAAAACTGAACGTTTTGCAGAGGTCCAATGTTATTCCTCACTTACCTCATGCATTCTGAGCATCCTAATTATTCACTGCAACGACTTTAGAATCACTTTCCACGACTTTCAGAGACTTTCAGAGCAGAGTTTTGCCGTGACAAGAACTGCATGCTAACACACACTTCCTGATTATCACTGCGCACAGTGGACTTCTTTTGACCTCAAGGAGCTGCTCATACAGTGTACATGTACTGGGGTAGGACAAAATTTAGCTCGAATACATGGGAATAAATCAGGTATAAGCGCCTTAAACATATTTGTTTTACAGTGAACACATGAGATTTTTTAATACCATTCAAACGCTTATTAGTCCTACGTTTTCTTTATAGAGTTGCATACGCTCACCTTGTGTCCTCCAAAGCTCTGACCTCCTCATTTATTACCTCCTTAACTTTATTTGTTTTCCTTTTGGATTGCAGCGCTTCCTCTGTGCGATGTATGCTTTGTCAGCGCGGGTAATCAGCTCTGGGCATTAGACCCGATGCAGGTATTAAACTTGATTTAGAGAGCCATCCAAGCATACACAAACTTCTCCTGCTCTAAAGAAGTCATCTATCATCCCTTGCCTGCACTCCACAGCTGTTCCTTTCTTTAAGAGACTTCAGTGACGCAGGTAAAGTTTGATGGAGGAGAACATTATAGGGCGCGTACATTAGAGCTGTGTACGCGCTAAGGGTATAAGAAAGGCTAATGTATTTGCAGCGATCAGTGGAGGTTTCTGCCCAGATATTCGACAAGAATCACAAAATAAATGAGATGTAGGTGCACGCTTTGCTTTTAAAAAGGTGCACTATGTCACCTGTTGCTCGTCTCCGTGAAGATGTTTTTGCTTTGCCTGAAATGTTCCACACTATGGGATTCAACGCCTATCGTGCATTGCATTACATGTGTTTATATTGCAACATAACACGATCCCTTGATAAACAGGCATTGTTACTGCGATTGGGGATGCCTCTCCACTGATCTGACCTGTAACGGCATGGTGACGTCGCCTCACCAAAGTTACACAGAGCAGCTTTAAAGAACCTTTACCTGATACGTATACATGTATTTCTTCTAGTTCAAATAGAAGCCCCGTTTAACCAACTTTATCTGTTCTCTCTGTCCCTCTTTCTATTCCTCCCATACCTCTCTCTCCTCCTCTCATACTTCTTTCACTTTCTCTTTGCTCCCTTTTCCTCTTTCTTTACCTCTCTCTCCTCCCCTCTCCTGTATCTCCCCTTGTCTTTCTTAGTCTTCCTCCCTCCGATCCCTCTCATGTCCCTCCATCTCTCCACCCCACTTCCCTGCTCTATCCCTTTGCTCCCCTTTCTCTCCGTCCTATATCTTCCCCCTCTCTTCCCTCCTTCTCTCTGTATCTCCATCCTTCTCCCTCCCTCTCTCTTTCTCATGACCCTCCATTTCTCCACCCCACTTCCTTGCTCTCTCTCTCTGCTCCCCTCTCTCTCCTACATCTCCCCCATCTCTCCTTCTGTTCACTGCTCTCTTCCCTCCTTCTCCCTCGCTCTCCTTCTTCTCTCTCTCTCCATCCTTCTCCCTCCCCCTCTCTCTCCCATGTCCCACCATCTCTCCACCCCACTTCCCTGCTCTCTCCCTCTGCTCCCCTCTCTCTCCTCTCTCTCCCCCCTCTCTCTCCTTCTACTCCCTCTGTCCCCTCCTTCTCTCTCTCCATCCTTCTCACTTCCTCTCTCACTTCTCGCTGTGCATGTGAGTTCCGCGGTGACACGCGTGGGCCGGCGGTGCTGTTGCCATGTAGCGTCGGTACTGATGCGATGCTTCGCCCGTCGCCGTGGTTACCAGAGTTAGACACAGGTTAAAAGTAGACTGTCCCCTTGGAAACAGTGAAGCTACCCTGATTAGCTTGTGCTGCTGATCATATATAGTGTAATGCTTATTCACAGGAAGCGCCGGACGTATAGGAGGAAAGAATCAACGGTTAAAGTGCATACCGTACTTTTATAACTGTTAAGTGTCAGTTCGTGGAAAAAGGCAAGGGGAAAAGTAGAAAAATACAGGAAGTAGCACTCAGAACAGAACACGTCAAACTATGCCATTAATACTGAAAACTCAATCCAAAAAACGCAGGACGATTAATGTGCAAGGAAGACATTGTACTGATGGTTTAAATCTTCATAACAAAATAAATGTGTTGTCATTTATTTTTATTAGTCTAATCAAAACTATTTTGCAGTTGGCTCTGTGCATAACAGCAACACGCTAACTAGCTTGCTGCATCTCAAAGCTTGTGCTAACTTGTAATAAAAGCATAAAATATAAAATGAACAACCTCTTTAAATTGACGTTAATTAAAATAAAGACTACCCGATTGTTTTTAAATGCAGAATACTTCAGGTTGTGCTGTTTTGATATTTATTATGCCTCAAAATTAGCGTTTGTGCATATACAAATCTCTCTAAACAAATAAGTCACCTGTAAAGTATTTGATTTATTTGTGTAGTTTTTAACATGATGTCAGTGACGTTCACCCGCAGCTCCTCATCTTTAAATATGTATTACTTTTTCACGTAGCTTAGCAAAAACCCAAAACTGGACAGGAAGTAGTGCTGCTAACAGTGAGGTTACCCCGCTGACGTTGTGTAATTACCTCTACGTATGTCACATCTGTTGCACATGTGTTCAAATTTACTAAAATTTTGAAAAGCTTGACAAAACTCGGCTAGTCACACAAGGTCATTAGCACTTTAAGTTATATTTAAAGGTGCATTATGTAACTTTTCAGGGGACGCCACAAACTTACTCTCATACACACACCTGCGTACATGGACACTGGAGGCAAGGTAGGTGACGTGTTTTGCCCAAGGACACAACAACAGCTATGCACTACTTAGCTGCCAAGATTTGATGAGACTCTGAAGATAGAATGTTCCACAGTACAGTTTTAAATGCATCTAATGTGCATTTATTCAACAGCTTTTAAAAATAATTGCTCAAACATACTGTACCTTGAATAACATTTTTTTTCTTTTTTTTTCCTTTTTTTTACTGAGTGAGGTAGTTGGAGGGCTAAATGTTAAGAACAGGCACAGTAGCATGCTAGCTAACCCACTGTGTCTCGACGCTAATAGTCAATTATTAAAATCATAAAACAAAAAATAAACAACCTATTAAATTTCTATTTAATTCACATAAAAAACTCCCCATGTTTTAATATATGTAGAATACTTCAGTTTCTGGTGTTGTTTTAATATTTAGTATGCCTCAAAATTAGCATTAGCATTAGCACTGAGACACAAACAGTACTTTCTAAACACAGAAGTCTGAGAAGAATTCGTTTTATTTGTGTAGTTTTTAACATGTTAACAGTGACATCCACCCACAGCTCCATGTCCACTGTCTGACCTTTAAATATTTATTAATTATAGGGAGACTCAACAAAAAACTCATAGCAATACAAGTGGACAGGAAGTAGTGATGCTAACAGTGAGGTTACCGGACGCAGTTGGTCACAAACCCTGTCGTTCCCCAATTTGAGTCATGTGCCGAATTTGCGTCAATCATGCTAGTTAGCTTGACTATAATTTCCGTATTTCACTCAACAGAAATAGTTCATAATGTTATCTGTTATTTGAATTGATTTAAGTTAAAAAGTTCACAAAGAACGTTTCATAATATCTGCAGTGTACAAATTAACCACCCTCGTCCTCCACCACCGCTCAAGTGAAACCCAGGTCGTCGCTTATGCCTCTGTGCCTTATGTTGTCCTCCATGTTGTTATTGTACTTGTCTCCGGTCATGCCCCCTATCTGCCAGCCGTTGTATATGAAGCCAGTTTGAGCACTCTACCCTCTGTCCATCTCGCCCCGAGCCAGACAGCCCCTCTCTCCCTGTCCAAGATGGCCCCCCTTTTTGTTTGTCTTGGTCACGCAGCCCCCTCTCCCTTGCTTCCCCGTCGCCTCCCGTTGCCCCCCTCACCCTGGCAGCTTTGGGGCAATGTCCTCTTTTTGTCACCAGGGGGCCGTTTGGAGCCAAGGCGAGATCCGGAGTTGCGCCAAAGTGGAACTGAAACCTGTTGCTCAGTGTAGCGCGGCCATTGTAGCATCTGCTCCACAACATGTCCTCAAAGAGAATCCAGTCAAACTTTATGCACAGTCCAGGCCAGTTTGAACACACTTCTGAAACTGCTTTGAAAGTTCAACATCTGTTTATCTTTTCTATCTTTTTTGAATGACTAAAATCTGTTTAAAGATTCACTACGGAACTTTTCTGGAGGGAGGGTCGCCTCTCTTCCTGGAGATGTTATTGCGTTGGCTGAAACGTTCCGCAGTATGGTATTAGACATATAAAGCTTGCATTTATCCAATTACATTGCAAAATATACTTGGAATGTCACCTGACTGTCTCCCCATAGTTAGGTAAGTTTAATGCCGTACTGTGGAACTTTCCAGGGAAAGTCATAACAGCTCCATGGAGACAAAGATGTGGTGGAGAATCTAACAGAAAAATGACAGCATTAGTTTAGGATTAGCTAAAAGAAAGAGAGAGATAAATCAACCTAAAACTTGTGCTCTCTACCGCTCCCTCTACTTCCCTCACTTTCTTTCTCTCACCATCTCTTCGGCCCAGTCTTCTCTCTTTATTCCCCTCTCCCATCCTTCTCTCATTTCTCTCACTCTGTTCCTCTCTTTCGTTTCTTCCCCTTGCCATTGTTTCTCCACATTTTGCACTCTCTCCTCTCTTCTCCCCTCTCTCCTCCTTTTCCCTCTCTATCTTTCTCTATGCTCCTCCCTCTCTCCATCCCCTCTCTTCTTTCTCTTTGCTCCCCTCTAATATCTCTCTCTCTTCCCTCCTTCTGTCTCTCTTTACCTCTATCTCTGTAAATTTGAGGTCCCCTGGGTAACTTTAACTTGCTTTAACTGGGGAAAATTCCAGTTAAAGTAATAATCTCTCCATGGAGACGTGCAAGTGGTGGGCCCTAACAGAAAAATTACAGGATTAATTTAGGATTAGCCAAAGAGGCAGTTTTTAGGTTGGTTTCCTCAAGGTACCTGAATTAGTCTGAACATAACTTAGAGGGCTTATCTTTTAGTAAGGTACTCTGGCTGTGCCCAAAAGTCCCACTTAGCCCTTAACCTGTCATTCACTACACAGCCCCGCACTGTTTATTTTTATGAAGTAATACCATTTTCCGGACTAGAAATTGCACTTTTTTGCATAGTTTGATTGGGGGTGTGACTTATACTCAGATGCGATTCATATGTGAAATAAATGTTGTTGTTTTTTCATGACTATGCATTTTTTGGCTGGCGCGACTTATACTCCAGTGCGACTTATACTCCAGAGCAACTTATACTCTGGAAAATGCGGATAATAATCATCATCTAACATAACCAGACTGGATTCATCAGCTTTTTGTCTGAGATGCGCAAATTATCTCTCGTTTAGTGGCTAATGCTAGCGACTTTACACAGAAATGGTTTCAATCATAATCAAGAATCAACAGTGTGATAAAGCAGCTCTTCTCTCTGCTTTCGTGTTCTGTCCAGTTAAAGACCTGTCGCTGTCCGCTGTTGTTTTCCCGACTCTTGCAATGCATTGTGGTCTATTTTGACAGGTCTAGTGACAAGCAGATTTTGTGATATGGTTTGAAAAGGTTTGTGATATTATTTTTGGATATTATATTCTTTAAAATACTGGCCTCTTCCACTCGTTCTTATTCATAGGGTTTTAGCTTCCTGTTAAATAGTGTCCTGACTAAGGAATACTGTGGACATTCAGACATGGCCAATCTAACTACATTTTTAGGAAATAAAAATAAAAATAAAATAAAATAAAACATGCAGTAGTGACTTATTTTTGAGGTCTTCGATAAGTAGTAGCTTTAGAGGCTCGAGTTATTGTCGATTTCTTACTTCTTTTTGCTTGTTTGCAAATGTGTATTTTGTCCTTGGTCTTATGATTTTGAGTGGCGATTCAGTGCAGCAAAGTGAATGGAAAATTGTCCTCAAACACAGTACAGCATTTACAGAAAAACATTCATAAATCCTTTTCATCTAATACTCATCACGCTCAACATATTGGTTCATATTTGCTCTAAGACGTGCAAGTCGATATTCAATACATGTGAGCTATTTGAATAACCTTTGATCTAATGTTACAAAGTGGTATTTCCCTGAACTCTGACCTTATGGTGAGGTCAGGTTCATGGCTGAGTGACCACATTCTATGTTACAGTTCTTATTAATTGATGGAACCAATTTTTCTTGGCTGTGTCCGAATGTCCACACTGTTTTCTATTTAGGACACGATTTAGGGGTCGCGCCATTTTTAGTGGTGTCCGAAGAGTAATGCGCACAAAATTTCCCACAATGCACCTTGAAAAGTAATGGGCATCGGTGGTCACTAGACTGGTCAATATAGACCACAATGCACAGAATCAAAAACATCAGCGGACAGCGACTGGTCTGTAACTGGACACAACACGACTGAATGAAAGCAGAGAGAAGAGCTGCTTTATCGCACTGTTGATTCTTTATTATGATGGAAACCATTTCTGTGTAAAGTTGCTAGCATTAGCCACTTAGCTTGAGCTGTTAAAAGAGAGATAATTTGTGCATCTCAGACAAAAAGCTGATGAATCCAGTCTGTTTATGTTAGATGATGATTATTATCTGTATTTTCTGGAGTAGCAGATACAAGAGCTGGTTTATCTCACTGTTGAACACACTTAACTAAACCGTTGCTGTGTAAAGTTGCTAGTGTTAACCAGTTACCTTAGCTTGAATTGTTAAAAGAGCGATAATTTCCACACCTCAGACAAAAATTCTTCAAAATCTAGTCCGTTTAGGTGTGATCCAGCTTGACGAAAACATGCTGTTGTTATTAGTCCATAAATACTTGTGTGCCAGTAGAATTTGATCATTTTGTATGACAGAAATCAAGTTTTAATGGTGTTTAGCGAACTTTTTATCACCCAGACGCCAGAGTCACGTGACCCGAAAGTAGTGAGTTGTGTGTCCAAATCTATCTGTGAATGAGGCACTATAGAATCTGCTAAATAGTGCAGTGCTATGTCGTGAATGAGGGGTTAGGGACTAGGGTGGACATTCAGATACAGTCCTTGTTACTCTGGAGATTTTGTGGTATGGATATTGGATGGTTTATTCTGTAAAATACTAACCCCACATTCTTATTCAGAGGGTTTGAGCTTCCTGTTATAATGTGCCATTTTGAAGAGAGTTGACGATTCAGAAGATACAAAATTTAGTTCTAAACTGTGAATCACTATCACTATGGCAACCATCCTAGCTTTTCATTATTAGGAAACCCATGAATATAAGATGCCCTCCAAAGTCAACAGCCAATAATAATCTCATTAAAGAGCCCATATTACTCTGTTTTCTGATCTATATTGTAATGTTTCCTCATCATAATCATACCTGGAGTTTAACACACAAACCCTGCATATTTAGGCTGAGTTCTTCAAATAGAAAATGCTCTGTTCCACCTTGTGATGTCATGTGGTAATACAGGTAGTGCTCCACTGTGTTTTTAAACGCCATACACGCCATACAGCTTTTATTTGGATAATTTCAGCCCTGGAATTGTCCATATCTGCTGAACAAAAGGTAAAAGGTAGCTGTTAACTTGAAAACTACCACTTCATGACATCACAAGGTGGAACAGAGCAGTTTGAGCTTTGGCGATGTAGACAGACTAATAATAAAGGGTTACTCAAACATGTGTGAATGAAACAAAACACAATTCCAGGTATGTTTTTGATGAGCTAACAAGATAAACATGGCTTAAAGCTCACAAGCGTCCATTTTGGATAATATAGGACCTTTAAGTTATGTAAAATTTGACAAAAAAAAAAAAAAAAAAAAAAAAAAAAAAAAAAGTTGCACAGGATTGAACAGGAAGTTGCATTTCCCTAAAATATTTTTCCAGCTTCAAAACAACAAAATAAATAATTTTCCAAAATATCAAACAATGAGTGTGAATCCTGCCCATCTGAGGAAAAGACTAACGCTATTAATAAAATCTAAAAACAATTCTCTTCTATTAAACATCACTCATAAAAAGCCAATTTTTGATGGACAAGACAGAAAATTACTCGTCTTGTAAAATTGTGAAAAAATGTTAATAATGAAATTCTGCCTCCGGGCGACTTTTAACTGCCATAAATATTCATAAACCTTTATTAAGAATCACATTTGTTTTTGCCAAAATGATAAAATGACGCATAAAATTCAAAGGTTTTTTCCGTTACATGGACATGACTTGATTATGGAGATTTTATTAGCTCCCATCAGGCTGTGCTAGATCTGTACTTAAAATGTTTGGTGAAGATTTATTACAAGATGAATTGGAATTGGAAATTTTGATCGTGTAAGCAGGAACATGCATGAGAGTGGAACTATAAGATGAAATAGAAAATATAAAAGGTAGGAATTTTAGATTTAAGGACCCATAGAACATTTAGTAAATCTGTAGCTGTTTCATTGATTTCATCAAAAGTGCTTTACACAGATTAATATGTTTTTGTAATTATGAGTTGGTTTGGTGGGAGACTATCTGTGGTAAATATTCGTCGTCATTTTAGAATATTACAGGCAAAACAAAGCTGTATCCATGGAGATAAGCAGTTGGCTGACCCCCACACCAGAAAAGTTATATATTGCACTGTGTAACTAACTGCTACCTTCTTGTCTCCACGCAATAGTTATTACTTTGTCTGAGCTTGCCTCTCCACTGATCCAACCTGTATTTTCCTCCTGTATTTTTCTTTTCCGGTGCAAAAAAAAAAAAAGCCAAGATGTGCTTTTATTTTTGTCTATTTTTTGGCTAAAATGTCACACACTGGGGCTTTAAGTTCATAAGTTTAGGTTCACCAGACTTATGCAGCTGTTGTTTTTAGCCTGATTCAACCTGCTTCACTCTCTGTGTCGGCTCTACTGACTCTGGTATTCATTGCATACACAGGAATAACACAACATAACTAGTTTTCACTCAAAATAAAAAGAGACTGGACACACATCGTGCAAGTTGTTCCTTCATCAAAACCAAGTCTGTTGAAAATGTTCCCAGACAGCTGACCAAAAACCCAAAACTTTCCTGCACAGTTTAGTTTTAGTCCATGAACCATCGCTGGACTATTTCTAACAATTTCTGTTGCCAAATTATGTTCACTATAAACACATAGCTCGATTACCATTAGCATTAGTGATATCACATTCATTCCTATAGCTGACAGTGCCTGAAAATAACAGACATTATTTTAACAATAACATCTGCAGCTTTTTACCACCTAAAGAACATTGCAAAAATCAAAAGTATACTGTCAAAGCTAGATTTAGAGAGACTTATCCATGCACTTGTCTCCAGTAGGTTGGACTACTGTAACGGCCTGCTCACTGGCCTCTCCAAACGAGCCTTAACACAGCTGCAGTACATCCAAAACGCTGCTGCTCGGGTCCTGACTAGAACCAGGAAGTACAAGCACATGCGTCCTGTGCTCAGGTCTCTGCACTGGCTTCCTGTAGCTCAAAGAATAGACTTTAAAGCAGCTCTGCTTGTGTACAAGTCTCTCCATGGCCTAGGTCCAAAGTACATCTCCAACATGTTAGTGTGATATGACCCATCTCGCACACTGAGGACTTCAGGAACCGGTCTCCTGCTGGTGCCCAGAGTCAGGAATCATGGGGAATCAGCGTTTATGTTTTATGCAGCTAAAACCTGGAACAGTCTTCCTGAAGATGTGAGATTTGTGATTTATGTTTTGATTTGTGTGATTTTAATGTCTTTCTTATTCTGTAAAGCACTTTGAATTACCTTGTGTACGAATTGTGCTATACAAATAAACTTGCCTTGCCTTGCCTTAAGTAAAAATAAATAAATACAATAAAATAAAATAAAAATGCTAAAAAAATAATAATGCTAAATGCTAAATAATAACGATAAATAAATATGTTCACTGGGAAACAACATTACAGGCAAAGCAATGGCATATCCACAGAGACAAGCAGATGGCTGACCCCCAACACCACCAGAAAAGTCACATATTGCATCTGAAAGCTACATTGTGTAACTTTCCTGGTGGAGGGTCTGCTACCTTCTTCTCTTCATGCAGTACTTATTACTTCATCTGGGTTTGCCTCTCCACCTATCTGACCTGTAACTTCTCCTGGTAGCGTCACTTACCATGGAGATAGATAAATATAATGACAAAGCAATAACATCTTCATAGAAACAAGTAGGTTTAGTGGACTCAAGCAGAAAAGTTACATATTGTATCTTTAAAGGGCAGATATTACATTGTTTTCTGATGTATGTTATAATGTTTCCACATCAAAAACAGACCTGGAGTTGTGTTTTGTTTCATTTACACATGTTTAACTCACAAACCCTGCATATTTAGGCTTTGACTTCTTCTCTCAAACAGAAAACACTCTGTTCCACCTTGTGATGTCATGTGACAATACAGGAAGTGCTCGACGGTGTTCTTAACTGCCATACACCTTCACTAGAATCACTTGGATAATTTCAGCCTTGGAATTGCCTATCTCTGCTGAACTAAAGGTAAAAAGTAGCTGTTAACTTGAAAATTACCTCTGCATGACATCACAAGGTGGAACAGAGTGTTTTGAGCTCTAGATATGTAGATAGACTAATAATGCAGGGTTACTCAAACATGTATGAATGCAATAAAACACAACTCTGGGTATGTTTTTGATGAGGTAACAGCTTTATAACATGGCTTAAAGCTCACAAGAGTCAGGTTTGTGTAATATAGGAACTCTAAAGTCACAAAAAAAAGCTGTTTGATTTTTGGTACCCTGCCCACTGTTTGAGAACCTCTGGCAGAGTGGACTAAAAGCTGCTCTCTCTCTCTCCGTCTGCCTAAATGACTGCATTTCATCTCTGTCTGGGCTTAAATGGACCTGCTCTGAATAATATTTTGGACATTTCATTTCCTGGCAGTGTAATGGCTTCACTTCTTTTGTCACATAAATTAACAACTTTGATTTCCAAACGTCTGCTTCCATTTGTCACCATGTTCACTCACATTTTTAAAACCCACCGGCCTCTCTCTAGACATCTCTATTGCCCATCAAACCTCTTCATTTCTGCAGATTTACCCTGGAGAAAACGAACAGCCGTACAGCATCATTTTTTCTACAGTATTTTGAAGAATTTCTCTCAAAGCACTTTTTAAATGTGTGACAGCCTTAAAGGGCCAGCATCCGAATTTGAACTTAATTTGTCTCGCCCAAGTGCAGATATATATCGTATAAGCTGCTACCGATCAGAATAAGTCTGCTTCCTGTTGTCTGCATCTAATTACACATTTTTTTATTATCCGGGAACCAAGATGTGCACGTTAGCATGCTAGTTGTTGTTAGATTGACAACACAATGTGATGCAAAATTCTGCTTTGGTCTCTGAAAGTTGCAAAAAGCGCTAATAAACTAATCGCTGTGTATAATTAGACTTAGGAAGTATAATGTAAGTGAGGAATACTTTGGGTCACTGCAAATTGTTGAATGAATGGAAAAAAATGTGGAACTGACTTGTATTTAAATAACATGGCAAGTACTACTCCAAAAGATAAAGATGAATGTATGCGTTAAGCATGTTACATAACAGAATATGATCAGATTTGGCTGGTGACATATGTATACATGGTTTGTAGTACATGTTCACTCTTGCCTTTGTTGTGATATGAAACAGTTTGTCTAGTTTGTGAAGTGGGAGTCCCTTGAACAACTCTGAGTTCATGAGTTATTTTCCAGCTCAAGAGTTCCATGACATTTTTCCTAATGTCAGAAGTTGTTAAAGTCAGTGTTACCAGTTGCCAAGAATGGTCTACTGTCTATATAGCCTGGTGGCCTACCTGTTTTGTCTCTGTGGAGATGATCATGCAATTCATACATATAGTGCAGTAGCAAAATAGATTTTAACAGGTTTTAACAGATATTCACTGCCATAATTATCTGGCTCCAATTTAATTCAGTACTTTACAATCAAGCCTTGCATTCCTCTTTCAGGCACATCCCCTCACTGTCCAGTCTTTCCTCATTATTTATGTCACATTGAGCTGTGTACCTGCCTCTGCACCTGCCAAACCTCAGGCCATTTCACGTGCCCAGCGATGAAGGGTACTCCTCTGTGTAGCCTATGTCAGCTGCAAAGGCTGTGCCGAAATGGGACAGGGCTACCCCACGGAAGGTACTTCAACTGCTGTCTGTGCACTTACATTACGTAGCTTACGTTATGTCACCTAGCAACCATGACGGCTGCTCACTAATGAGCTTTACCGCTGTTGACTCATGACCAAAGGTGTAAAATGGATACTGAAATAATTACAGTTTTATTTTGAATTCTTTATTATTTCATAGAAGAAGAGTCGAGGTGGCATTGCCGCAGGTGATTATTTGTTTAAATGAAGTAAGGAATTAATCTTTCCCTTTGAATATTAATAGGCAAATATAATGTTTGAGGTGATTTTTTCCTAATTGTAGCTACTATTACATAGCTTTAAGAAACTATAAACTATATAAACTTTCTCCTGTAAAAGAAGTGACAGGCGGTGCATGATGGGCGAAGCGTGCTTGGACTCACTCTTCACGGCCGAACTCCATGGAAAAACGGGGCACATTTGTCGAACACATTCATTGGGTGCGTGAAATGGGGCAGGCCTTGTCGCACTGGAAGTTAAGTAAGTGCCCTTCAAATGTATCTGATGAAGTGTGCATTTGTTGGCCCCAGTCTCTCTCTCTCTCTCTCTCTCTCTCTCTCTCTCTCAAAGAATTGTCTTTGTGACAAACAAACAAGCACACACACACACACATAACACAAATCAATAAGTTAAACAATTACCAAAATCCTACAAGATACGATCAACCAAATCAAATGCTTGCCGGAATAAAAATGTTTTTAAGTTGTTTGTAAAAGTGCAGAGACATTTTATTTTTCATAGCTCAAGGGGAAGTGAGTTCTATAGATAGTCGCTACGAACCGAAAAGGCACGGTCCCCTCTGGTGGCAAGTTTGATAAGTTTATAGATAACTTTAATAGCATACTGTGGAACATTCTCAGCAATAACAACTCCATGTAGACAAGCAAGTGAGAGATACTCCACCAGAAAAAAACAAACAAACAAACAAACTAGTGCATCTTTAGGTTTGCCTCACACTGATTCACGTTTCCATTGATTAGCTTTAAATATAAATGCATTTAAATCATAACTAATCTCAAACACAAGGTTCTCCCTCGTTATGACAACCAAAGTTTCCCAGCAAAGTTTGTTACTATATCTCCAGACTGTATGACCCCGCTGGCCCTGTCCTGCTTGAACACAGCCACATTCAGACACAGAAGCTGCTCATTTGTGATGGTTCAGCCTCTTTTATATTATACATTTGATTCCATGCAATACAGACTAAATAAGCAATGTCTGTCCAATTAGCTTGCTTTATTTTCCTTCAGCTAAAAACTCTACATGATCATTGTGTTTGCCAGTTAAGATTAGGAACAATTCAATATGTAATTATTGCAGCAAGGCCCCACTCAAGTTCACAAATGATCCTTTCCATTGTGTATAATGTATTTGAAATTTGAATAATCCGGCCATGCGACAAAATCAGGGTGATTCAAATTTCACATTTTGATTAGGAATTGTCATGATGCGTGTATTTCTGTTCCTGTTGTGCCTCCCTGTGTGATCTTCCCCCTCCCTCACCTGTCTGTACCTGGAGCTGGGCGGAGCCCTCAGCTCCTCCCGCGCGCACCTGTGTCCCATCAGGGTAATCACCACCACCTGCGGTGCTTAAGAGGAGAGGAGAAGACACTTGGTGCCAGATCGTCTGCGTGTCAACATGAATATACCGGCTCTGTTTTTGCATTTTTGTCTCTTGCCCTTTTTGATGCTAATTGGACTTTGCTGCCTCCCAGGTTCTGGTTGTCCTGACCTCCACAGCTCCTGGATTCTGGCCCTGTTCCTGACTCTGCGCTCCAGCTCTGGTGTTGTCTACTCCTTACCTTCACCTCCCTGTCTCGTCCTGGACCCCGGCAGTACCACACCCTGGCTCCGGTTCCCGCTCTCCTGTCTGCTCTGGCTCGGCTTCCTCTGGTTCTGGCCCCAGTCTGGTCTGCGTCCCGCTCCCGGCGGATTCCTGTTCCCGTCTTGGCTTTTCCCCGATGCGCCCCTGGCTCTTGCTCACGCCCTGCCCGCGGCTCTTGTTGGATTATTGAACTATCATTTGTACTTCTCACTAACTGTAAATAAAACACTGTAAGCATGTCCCGAGTCCTGCACATCTTTGGTCCACCCCAACCCCGCTGTTACGATAGGAATACAATTTCAGGTTTCAGTTATATTTGTTTTTAAATAGCCAAAAAACACTGTGAGACCAGATTGTAACATGCACAAGTTTTCAAAAATGAAGAATATCAAGGGAAGTTTTCATCCCTGTCTAAATAAAAGCATACTATAGCATACTGTGAAAGAGAGATCCACTCCCATGAACGAACTTGCTGGAGATGAGCTCAAGAATGGGCCAGGACTAAACCAGGTCTAAACCACGTCTAAATCAGGACAGAACTAGATAGATTTCAGATAGAAGTAGTTTTCCAGACTACTTTTTACTCTCATTTCTTCTGACCACTACTTTGTACTTTAACTAAGTAAGAGTAATATTTTGACGTAACGGTTCTTTTACTTTAGTTTTTGACTACTACCCCCCTCTGACGTAAGCATCAGTCAGTGCACCCTAGTTTACTCTTTGGCATCACTTTTGGTATTTTCTTTTTTTAGTTTTTCTTGCTGCAATCAAACTCAGTTAACTTGTTATAGATGTGTTATAGACTGAACCAGGACTGGACCAGGACTTGTAGTATTTGAATTAATTTGAATTTGTTTTGCCATATGTAACTTTCCTCCAAATTGACTAAACCGGGACGGACAGGCTCTAGCTGTGTCCAAGACAGTACCAATAATAATAATGGCTTAGACTTGTAATGCACTTTACAGGCTTGTCAAAGCCTCTCAAAGCACTACACTATAGTCATTATTCATTCATTTCCACACTTGGTGATGGTAAGCTACTATTGTAGCCACAGCTGCCCTGGGGCAGACTGACGGAAGTGAGGCTGCCAATCGCGCACACACTACTTTCATACTAGGCAATGTCTGTGAAGTGTCTTGTCTAAGGACACAACAACAGAACTTGGTCCGACCTTCGGGTTGGGGGACCAACAGGTACCAGGACTAAACCATGACTCAACCAAGACTGAACAAGGATTGAATCAAGACTGAATTTGGATTCGACCAGAACTGAACCAGGACTGAACCAGGACTGAACCAGGACTGAACCAGACTAAACCAGAAAAGAGTCAAGATTGAAGCAGACTAAACCAGAACAGAGCCAGGACTGAATCAGGACTGAACCAGGACTAAATCAGGACTCTAAACCACAATTAGACCAGGGCTAAACAAGGATTAAACCTGGATCATACCTGAGCAGAAGTTTCCCAGAGTAGTTTTTACTCTCATTCTCAGATCCTACTTCGTACTTCCACTTGAGTAATATCATTTTGAAGTAACAGTAGCTTACTTCAGTACTTTCATAATACCTTCGGTCAATATTTTCTCCCCTCCTCTGACCTAAGCATCAGTCAGTGCATCATTGTTTACTTTGTGGCATCTCAACTTCGAGCACTTCTTCCTTCTAAACCCAGACCTGTTTCCCTTGTAGCATTTCAATTCATTTTAATTTGTTGTGCTGAATGTAGTTTTCCTCCAAACTGACTGATGGCTAAATTAACCCTCGGGCCCTGAAGTGTGCTGTTGTGATGTGTCTCTAAACGTATTCATTGATTTGTGGAGATGGCATAAACATAGTTTGCAGCTGTAAGGACTTCATCACTAAACGTCAGACTCCAGCAATCACTTTTCAATGTTTTATGATTATGGTGAGTCAACATGTGTTTTACAAATATTGCTATGCACTTTTTAGACAGAAAAGTGTCTGTGGAGTTTTCCAAAGTCTTTTCAAAGTTAAGGCGCTGTACCTGATGTATTTTTTCTTGAAAACATGAAAACAGAAGTACTTAATTTTAAACAGTTTGCAGTGGTGCAGAGTTATTCCTCACTTAACTTATGCATTCAGGGCATCGTAATTATTCACCAGGATGAATTTATAAGTGCTTTTCACAACTTTCCGAGACCAGGCTGGAGTTTTGCATGACCTTAAAGCTAACAACAACTATCATGCTAATAGTGCACTTCCTGAATATCATACAATTCCACACTTTTTGATTAGATGCAGATAGTACACAGCTGACTTATTTTGACCTTAATATTTTAAATTTATATCAATTGAACTGGCTAATGTAGTCGGGCTGCTCAAAGTGATAAAAATAAAAAAATAAATAAATTGATTTGCTGTTGAATACTGTGATAACAATATTATTTTGTTTTGGTAGTTTCTTACTAGAAATTTGATTTATTTTGGTTTTGTTTTCTGGAACCAGTTCATAGAGAGGCAGGTCTTGCAGTCCAGTTTAATTCTTAGTTAAAGGTGCAATATGTACATTTTCATTTTATTGTTTCATTGAAATTGATCTCTGTTTCATCTGCTCAATTGTGTGTATTTTGGATTATTATCATTTTAATATATAGCACTTTTCCACCTTTAAGGCACTGAAAGCACTTTGCATCAAGGAACCCCTCACCCATTCATGCACCAGTGTTGGGGGGGGGTGGTGGTTTAAGTGTGTTGCCTAAGGACACCGTGACAGTATTCATCTGTGAGAGCTGAAATCACACCGCCTACCTGTGAGTCAGTGGATCTGAGCGCTTTACCAATAATGTTTATGTCAAGAGCAGGATTCGAACCGCCAACCTTCAGATCAAAGGACAAACACTGACCTACTGTTGTCCGTTTTACTTTCACCTGTTGTTGTTTTATTGCCTTAGTTTATTTAGTTTGGTGTCAATTGCTAAGTTTTATGCCATTCTGCTGAACATTGAAGCCAAAATAGCAGTTTTATTCCTATGCACATCCTTCACATTTCTACATCACGACATTAATGATCAAACATTATATAAGCTGCTATGTTAAAAAAACAAGTTCTTTTTGCTCTTTGAATGCCATTGCCATGACATTGCATTATGTAAATAGTTTATGTAACTTTTTAATGTATCAAACTATACTAACTTTACAGAGGTCTTGAATGTCAGCTTGTGATGTGCTGCTCTTTCATGTGAGATAAAACGAAACTGAATCCTGAAACATATTTGGGATGTTCTTGTGAATGAACAAAATAGAGTCTTAAAAAACATATTTGAATTGCTGAATTTTGAAGCTAATGTTCTAAAGTTCTTGATTCACACATGTCATTGCTTCTGGACAATTAAAATGTGAGTTAAGTTTACAGCTAACTAAATATGTTGTAGCATACACATTTAAACCTGGAAAGATTCAGACAGAGTGAGACATAAGCTTTATTAAGTGAGTATCTTTGGCATTCAGACATTGCGATGAAGGGCGTGACCTGATTGATGATGTTTCTGGGTTCTAGACACTGGAGGTGGGCGAGGCAAGGCTTGGCCGAGAGAAGGGGACGATGAGATGATGAGAAGCTGAGGGGGTGCTGGGGAGGAGGTGGGGCACGGCACAAACTGAAGCGGCCGTGCATCTTCAATGGGGGTTTAAATTGGGCAGACTGGGTGCTGATTGGATGGGGAAGAGTAATAGAAGTGAAGTGATGAAGGATGAGGAGCAGGTCAACTTTGGAGAAGCTCTGAGGTAGATGGGAGCTCAGATGCTTGCAATCAGTCTCTCATCCAAATACTAACCAGGCCTAACTCTGCTTAGCTTCTGAGATCACACGATATTGGGCTTTGATAAGATGGAACAGCAAATGGAAAGGTATGATAGCATTTATTTGGAACTCAAAAAGCACATTAGCAAAGATGGGTTGCCAAAATATATAGACATACATGCGACAGTAGCTCAGATTGTAGTGTCAGATTCACTGACCTGAAGGTTTGTGGTCCGATCCTGCTCATGACATAAACATCATCGATTGGTGGTGCGTTCCAGCTCCCACAGATGACTGCTGCCATTGTGTCCTTGGATAAGACACTGCGTACATTGATGTATGAATATGTGTGTGAATGGGTGAGTGGTTCCTCGATGTTAAGTGCTCTGAGTGCCTTAAAGGTGGAAAAGCGCTATAAAAATGCAAAAATGTTGTAGAGTACAGTTAAAATAATACTCCACCTGAAGTAGTAACAAACACGGACTGATAATACTACTTAGATCAGGAGTTTCAAACTCAAATTAGCAGAGTCTGAATGAGGCTGGGTATTCCACAAAAAAGCTTTTGTAAAATCTTCTCAAACGTCATTGCTATTTTCAATATACATGGTCATGAAGAAATATGCCAGTTCTTGTTATTTGTTGAATCTTTTGTGATGGCAGTACACAGTGTGAGTGAAACATGTGTTTCGGGTTTACTGATTTGGCGGAACCTTCTACACGCAACATGGTAATGCCACACTAACATTAAACTTTCATATTGTACCGTGGGTCACAAAATGTTGTCTCGAGGGCCGCAATTGCCACAGGGCCTAATTTAGATGAACAGTTCCCTCAATTAGCACTATGTTAACTCCATATTCTGTCTTAAATCACATTCTAATTAAGTTGAAAGATCCAAACTCCCAAAGCAGAAACAGTTCATTTGGCTTGTGCAGGATTTAGACACAAAAGTTCAGTGTGAGTTTAGGTCATCAGCTCATACCACATGTCCAGCTCCTCCTGCTGTGAATATGTCTCACTTAAAACAGGATCCAAGTGGAATACATTTGGAGGACATTGCTTATGCACGCAATTAAAACCAGACCTGCTGGGAATTACTCCGCTCGCAATTTTCGCTTATTTAAATTTCATGTTGATCCTCGGATTTGAGAGAGAAAAGGCTATTCACAGCCCAGACGCGTCAACTATTAAAACCTCATTTGAACAGTGAGGGTACAATGTGATGCTAACTCCACCAGATATTCTATTTAATCCTCCGGTCAAGTCTGACTCTATGGAATTTGTAAAGCGCTGCACTGGATTTTTATGTCTTAAAAACATGAAAAACAGAACTAGTTCATTTTAAGAGGTTGGAGGTTTAAATCCCACTCTTTTTGCAGTTTGCAGTCTTCCAAAGTTATTCCTCACTTAACTTATGCATTGCGCATCGTAATAATTCACCCTGATGAGTTTATAAGCTCTTTTCATAACTTTCAAAATGCAGCAGCCAGGCTCTAAATGGGAACTAAGAGAACAGACCACATCACCCCAGTGCTGGAGTCCCTTCACTGGCTTCCTGTTTCAGTTCAATTTAAAGTTGTCCTCCTGACATTTAAAGCCATAAAGGGCATGGCCTGTCGTATCTACACGATGCTATAGTACCTTATCATCCAAACAGGCAGCAGGCTTAAAATGTTCTTCTTTGAATGAGCTTATGGCCAGGCCAGTTAGGAGCAGAAATAAAACCTACAGTTTAAGCTAAGCTGCCTTAAGAGCATCTATGTTTGGGGAAGTATGGTAACCTGAGCATTATCCTGTTTCCTCCAACTTTCCCTGTCAACAACATTCCTCTCTGGGGAGTGCAACTGTTTCAGATGCCCTCCCGCTGACTGCCCGGTGATAACTAGATCCTTGATGCACCTACTATATAACCTGATCCTGCGCTGTGGACCCGGATCCTGCCCTTTCCTCACCTGGATGGATGACCTCTACCCTATCCTGGATGAGCCCTGTCCCTCAGTCTGGAGTGGGCTCCAACAGATTTGAATTTTATCTACAAATGGATGAGCGTTGGACCTGGACACATCTGTAGCCTGCCCGTCTGTGGGAGTGGACCTTCACTATCGTTCTCCTCAAAGATTCTCTTTGAGATGTTCCTTGCCGAGAAGAAGGGTCAAAGGACAGAGGATGTTCTTGGACACTTTAGTTGGCTTATGTGAGTGTTCTATAAATGAGGGGCATAAAATCAAAAAGTTTTCCCTTGCTCTGAGTAGATTTGTGGCACTGCTAAGGTCAGTCTCTCCAGAGACTTGATATGGTAATGATGAGAACTGAATTAAATCAGGGAGGTGAGATACAGTGGAAGTTTTGTACAGCTTTGTAAATGAAGATGAAGGTGTGTATAAGGCTGTGGGTCTGCAGCGAAGTCGAGCCAACCTTACTATACATGCTACATGCTGATACATGGAGAAAACACTGACTACAGGGCTTTTCAGAGCACTCTAAAATCCACTAAACTTTGATAATCTACATTTATTGCATCTGTCAAAGCAATACAGAGTCAAGAGCAAATGTGTTTAATTAAGTCTAAGAAACAACAGTACGAGGTATGACATTCATTCAGCTTGATAACAGAGTTAGAAGTTTTTCATCAACTTTTTCTTAAGTGTTCTACCACATTTTGAATAGCTGTTTTACAAGTTAGATTAAAACATTTCAGTCTTTTGGTCATATAAATAGAAACACAATTGGACAAGATGATAAAAGCATGGTCATAATGTTTTAAAATGTGAGTCACCAATAGCTGAGCCCAGTTATATCCACTGCCAAGGGGCCCAGAGTCACATTCTGCTTAGGGCCCTCCTGAAAGCTAGTGCCAGCCCTGATTCCAAGTACCTTTTGACAAATGCTTGTGTACACCAAAAGGTCCCCATACCCCTGGTTGAGATACTGAACCAGGGGGTCCTGAGGCATGAGCTGGGAGTATATTTGTTTAACACAATAAGCTACTTGAATGTCCCTTTGTCACTTTTATCACTTTGGTTACTTTGGGTGTCCTGGCCTAAAACATTTGGAAACCCTTAAACTAGAGGATGTTCTGTGAAGATATATACCCCCAGTCTGAATCTTCAACTTTTATTCAGTTTATAAAATAGATGACATCAGTTGAGACACTCTTGTCACTTATTTCCATCACGTATGAGTCAGCCGGAAGCCTTGTACTCTGCTCTGTATCATTACGTTTCACTGGGCTCCAATTTATAAAACTAATGTAGCAACGCTTCCACCCTTACAGTACATAATATATTTTTGATACTCCATTTCCAGAAGTAGCGTGGTTGTCCTGGTCTATCTACTTTACAGCATACCTAGGAATCAATCACCACATAATATTCCCTTCACCTAAAATGCTTGATTTGTCAAATAGCCGCAAGCTTTTCTTACAATATACTGTCACAGGTAGGAGTGGGCGATACTGACAAAACTTCATTTCTCTCTTCTTTCTTTTTTAATCTTTTTTGCTTTATAATAATCAAATAATACTTTTGCAATCCATCTGCCACATACTTGTCTTGATGTAGATCAGGGGCATCAAACACATTTTCACCGAGGGCCACATCAGCAAAATGGTCGCTCTCGAAGGGCCAGATGAAGGGCCAGATAAATCTAACTATTTTTTAACTTGTTAACTATTTCTGTATTTATTCCTTATTAAAACTACAAATATTGCATATGCATTCCCATAGATGTAAAAATATGGCTGTGTAACTGTATCTTTTGATAAACTTTTACTTCAACTATCACGGGCCACATAAAATGACGTGACGGGCCACATTTGGCTCGTGGGTCTTGAGTTTGACCCATGTGATGTAGATGTTATTGCGTTCCCTGGAATGTCCCACAGTATGGCATTATACTTATCAATGCCATACTGCCAATTCAATCAATTACTGGTGTTTTTATTGGTGAAAATATATTCAGAAAAACATGCACCTCCTGGAGATGAATAATGCTATAGTGTGGGACATTCTGGTCAAGCAATAACCATGGAGACAAGCAGCACAGTGAGGAAGAAATTCGCAGCCGTGTGAAGGACGGGTCAAATGCAGGACACAAGGACAATAAAATGTACCTTAACTTCAGCAAGTAGGCATACCCTACTCAAGAAAAGTTACATAGTGCACCTTTAAATTACACTGTATTAAAACCATATAGAAACAAGGATCATGGTCAGGAGTACCTAGCTGGAGAAAACCAAACAACCTACAGGATATCCACCAGACACAGGGAGAACGTGCAAACTTCACTCAAACAGACCCCATCTGGGAATCTAACCCAAGACCAGTTGCTATTTTATAAGAAGGTTAACCACTCTGCCACCGTGCTGTATATTCATAAACACACAGTTAAATACCTCTAGATGCATATCCAAGGGTACTGTTATGCTAAAGTTCGGCTAAAGTTTGTAATTGAGGTCAAAACTGCAGAGTTACTTGTTTTTCGGCCACTTTGCCCCATTAGCCACAAGTTCTCCCTGGTTCGAATATAAACTGCACAATCACTTCTTCTCCCAGTTACTCCATCTAATGAAGCAGAAAAAAACATAAAAATATGACATTATAGAGGAGAAATAAAGGCCACGGAGATTGCAGTTTTGGTGGTAAAAAAAAAAACTCAATTTGAAATATCCTTGAACCAGTCAGTGAGAAGACAGATGAATTGAAGGAAAAAACAACCTTGCACCAACAGTGATCATTTCGAAGCCAAAAAAAAAAAAAAAAAAAAGACAAATGCTTGAAAATGGACAGTGGACACAATTTCTAACTGACGAAGTCAAAACACACACAAAAGTGTAAGCACTAATTTTGCAGCCTATCAGCAGTGACAGAGATTTTAATGACACTATTTTGGGAACTTAGAAATGACCAAAAGTTTGTAAGCAGTTCACGGGGAGGCCAGGGAACGATTAAAGATGACGTAATCAGACTGGGGGTCAGGCCTCCATTCAAAGGCAATCATTTCTGTCTGAAAAAGCTATTCTAAAGTTGTGCTAGTGGCCAAAATATGCATGTGAATACTAGTGATGTCCAAAAGGGTGTGTGAGAGCTAGGAACAGGTTAGGTCGATTTAAATACCTACTTTTACCTGTCATGGTTTGATAATCAGATACTCCAGCTTTAAGAACAATCAGACCAGGATTACAACAAATTAAAACTAAACCAGGACTAAATATTAAGAGGTGTTATTGTTCTTACCATGTTATAGTTGTTCCCTCAAAAACATGGTTTTAGATGTCATCTGCGCATGTTTGAGTGTTTTAGCAATCTCTCCCAGGTCCCATTCAAACCCTCCTTATTGTTTGCTGTAAGATTCTGTTCAATGCTCCACCCACAAGCCTACGTCACCCATGGCCCCACACGACAATTCTCCATACATATACAAAAGCAAGATACAAAACTGGGGGGGTCTGTCTAAAAGAAAGCTGAAATTTATAAAACATGTGGTGTTCAGGGAAAATAGCTTTTTCAAAACAATAAAAGGAAACATGGTGATCTAAATATGTTATATGTTAGAAGTTAAGATCACCTCTTTAATGAATCAATAATAGAGGACTTGGACAAAATTAAACCAGAATTTATTTTTTTTAGAAAAGTGGTAAAAAATGCTAAAGAATGAATGTGCCCGGCCCTTTCAAGGGCTTATAAAACACCATTAACAAAATACAATAGGCCAGCTGCCAGACGTGCGTTACAAACACAAATGGACCCATTTAAACAAACTAATCTGCTGTTTCTTGTAGGCTTTACAGAGAAATGATGCCAACTAGGAACTAGGAATAAACAAGGTCTAAACTCTAGATAATACATAATCCCCAAATGAACTTCGCTAACTAAGGACTAAACTAGGCCTAAGTTAATAGAAACCACTCACCCATTCACATACTCATTCATGGGTGGGTTAAGTGTCTTCCCTAAGAGCACAAGGACAGCATTCATCTGTGAGAACTTGAATCACACCACCACCTGTGTATAAGTGGATCTGACCAGTTAAACAATGATGTTTATGCCAAGAGCGAGATTCAAACAGCCAACATTTGGATCAGTGGACAAACACTCTACCAACTGAGCCACTGTCGCCCTCAGTTAGGTGTAAGCTAATAAAACAACGGGGCTAAGGAAGAACTCGACAAAGAAGCAAATTAGATTTAAACTGGGACTAGAATGATAAATGATAGACCAACAAATGGTTTTACTCCCAAAAGTCAAGTTCCCTCAGGAATAACACCCACATGCTGTCTGTGAACATAAGTGAAGTCAAAACACACGCTCAGTTTAAAGGGCCCTTATTACGCTTTTTTCTGATCTATGTTATAATGTTTTCTCATCAAAAACATTTTCTATAACACAATTTCAGCCCTGGAATCACTAATCTCTACTGAACAAAACATAAATGGTAGCTGTTAACATGAAAACTACCACTTGACCATGACCATGACTTACCATGACATCACAAGGTGGAACACAGCATTTTGAGCTTTGGAAATGAGATAAAGGATTACTCAAACAGGTGTGAATGAAACAAAACACAACTCCAGGTATGTTTTTAATGAGGTATGAACATTCTAGCCTGGATTAAAGTTCACAAAAGTCAATTGTGTGTAATATAGGATTCTTAAGCACTAATTTTGCAGCTCTATCAGCAGAGACCGAGAATTTAATGGCATTATTCTGGAAACTTGGAAATGACCAAAACTTTGCGAGCAGTTCACAGGGAGGCCAGCGAGCGATTTCTCGAGTTGATGTTATCGGATTGAAGGCCGTGGTGTCGGGCGTTTGAATGCGTCGATTCAAAGGCGATACTCCCAAAAGGATTGAGTGTTTGAGACGCCCGAGATTTAGTATTCTGTAGACAGAGGCAGAGGCATTCTGGGACACTTCAAGTTTGTTTTTGTTTTTAGAAAGTTTCACAAAAGGAGAATAAAGACACAAAGACAATGTAAGAATAAACCAGAGGGAGAGTGCATTCTTTGAAAAATACGTTTGCAATGAGCGGCCTGTCATTAAAACTGCCACCTGTAAGTTTATATTGATTTTTGTTACCAGTCAATGTCAAATGTGAAACCTGGTCCCCCCTCCTCGCACCTGGACCTCCTCTCGCCTGGACCCTCCTCTCACCTGGACCTCTTCTCACCTGGACCACCTCTCACCTGGACCTCCTCTCGCCTGGACCCTCCTCTCGCCTGGACCTCCTCTCACCTGGACCCTCCTCTCACCTGGACCTTTTCTCACCTGGACCCTCCTCGCACCTAGATCTCCTCTCACCTGGACCTCCTCTCACCTGGACCTTTTCTCACCTGGACCTCTTCTCACCTGGACCACCTCTCACCTGGACCTCCTCTCGCCTGGACCCTCCTCTCACCTGGACCTCCTCTCACCTGGACCCTCCTCTCAGCTGGACCTCCTCTCACCTGGACCTCTTCTCACCTGGACCTCCTCTCACCTAGACCTCCTCTCACCTGGCAGAGGAGAGGTAGAGGAGAGGAGCAGTGGGGGGCAGGAACAGAGAAACAGAGGAGAGGAGCAGAGGAGAAGAGGAACAGAGAAGAGAGAAGCAGAGGAGGAGAGGAGAAAGGAGGAGAAGAGAAGAGAAGAGGAGCAGAGGAGACAGGAGCAGAGGAGAAGAGAACAGCAGCGGAGAGAAGAGCGGAGGGACAGAGGAGAAAGCCGGAGAAGAGAAGAAGAGAAGAGGAGTAGAGGAGAGAGGAGGAGAAGAGGAGAAGAGCAGAGCAGAGGAACAGAGAAGAGAGGAGGAGGAGAGAGCAGAAGAGGAGAGAGGAGGAGAGGAGAAGAGCAGAGGAAAAGATAGGAGCAGAGGAACAGAGGAGGAGAGGAGAGAGGAGGAGAGGGCAAAAAGAGGAGAGGAATAGAGGAGAGGAACAGAGGAGAGAAGAGCAGAGCAAAAGAGGAGCGAGGAGGAGAGGAGAGGAACAGAGGAGCAGAGGAGAAAGGAGCAGAAGAGAAGAGAGGAGGAGAAAAGAGAAGAGCAAAGGAGGAGAGGAGCGTGAAGCACAGAAGAGAGGTGAAGAGGAGTAGAGGAGCAGAAGAGAAGAGGAGAGAGGAGGAACAGAGGAGGAGAAGAGCAGAGTAGAGAGGCAGGAGGAGACACGAACTGTAGAGTGAATGGGAGTTTTTCCTCAGGTTTTGCTCTGACCTAAATGACCCTGTAGTGAGGACAAGGCTTATTTCTTAAGGACGAGGCTTATTTCAATGTTTTATTCCAGGACTTTTAAGTCAAAGTCAGACCAACGTCTTTGCTTTCAGATAAAAGTGAATACATGTTTGTATAACTTTTGGCGTCAAATTCAGAATTATGCAACACGTCAAACATGTTTTGTTGTTGTCCCTGGACTTGCGCCGTTGCACCGATACAAACTCCTCACTGTGAGACAAGTAAAGTTTGATCATTTGATCTGGTGTCTGCCTCCTGAACCCTCGCTCATGTTTCCATCGTGCTTTCCTTCTCTTGTCTAATGGATTCTTATGAGCTTTGTGACACCACTTAATATGGCAGGTTTGATTGACAGCTGAAATATAGAGGAACGAAGAGATGAATGTGAGGAGGAAGCGAGGAAAGTTGAGACGTGGCCCCAGACTCACCTGTGCTCCCTGGGCTTTGTATGCATGCACGGTAGAAAAGTGCTGTATAAATGTGATCATATACTATTTATTAATTTCATCTGATTCTTTGAAGATAGTCTATGTAAGCTTTGTAACTTCACTGGTGATAACACGATAGAAAACTCAAAAAGTCAATTTTGCATAATCCCCCCTTTTTAAGCTCTCCATCCAGTCTGGCACATTGTAGAACAGGTCTCCATTTGTGCCTGCAGCTGCTGTGTCCTTCTTCTCTCAGAGGGGACAGGTGGTATGGTTTGGATACTCGTCCTTCTATTGTCCTGATCATTGACAGACTCTGTGATCACATGTTTCCTGTTGTTTACCGTGGTGATGCTGCTCCCGGTACAAATGCGGAGGAGATGTGGGCTTCATCAAGCTGTTTGTCCGGCTCTGAACTAGACTAAGTCAAGTCTAATGCAGAACTAGGACTAAATCAGAGCTAAAAGAGGCCTTTATTCTCGTATGGAATGAGGGTTTAAGCTGCATTACGCAATTTTTTTCTGTTAAATGAGATTTTTTTCTGAGATTGCTGGGTTTTAGATGATATCACAACATTCTATAGGCCACTGATGTTAACTCTATAGCGTCGGATGCTATTGCCGCTGATAGACTCGTGGCTGCGGATTTTTCATTTCCGTAACTCCGCAACCTATAGTCCTATCATTTAAATTCAAACAGCATCTCAAAGCAGAGGCATGGAGCTCTTT